>NW_024747477.1:217500-368857 GCF_018991925.1 Homarus americanus
TTTCTTCTTCGTCTTTCTGTTATCATCATCCTTTCCCTACATTTTCCTTTTTCTTATTTTCTATTTCTCATTTAATTTTTTGTCCCATTACTTTGACCTGTTTCTGATTTATCATTATTTTTATCGTATTTTTATTAAATTTTTCCTATTCCTTCTTGTGTTTTATTTTTCTTATTATATTTCAATCGTTTTCCTACCTATTTCTTTTATCGTCATCCTTTTCATCTCTCTCGATTTTACCTGTTTTCTTATTATCTTCTTTTTGTTGTCATGTTTTCTCACCTATGCTGTTTCCATCATTTTCATTTTATTTGATTTTTTCGTATTATCTTACCCTTCATCTTATTTCTGTCTTATCGTATTTTTGTGGCTTATTGTCTAATTTATTTCGCTCTTTTCTTATTTCCATCTTTTATCTTATTTTCTATGGTTTTTCTTTTCTATTTCTCATTTCTTCTTACTTCTCATCTTCGTATTATTTTTGTTTATGGTTTTGCTGCTATTCTCTCTACGTCTTCCTCTTGATCCCTGGCTGCATGTGGGCTCTGTGTCCCGGTGACGTGGGGATCTGTGTCCCGGTGACGTGGGGATCTGTGTCCTGGTGACGTGGGGCTCTGTTCCCGGTGACGTGGGGCTCTGTGTCCTGGTGACGTGGGGCTCTGTGTCCGGTGACGTGGGGCTCTGTGTCCCGGTGACGTGGGGGTCTGTGTCCCGGTGACGTGGGTCTGTGGTGAAGTGGGGTCCTGTGTCCTGGTGACGTGGGGCTCTGTGTCCTGGTGACGTGGGGGTCTGTGTCCTGGTGAAGTGGGGCTCGTGTCCGGTGACGTGGGGCTCTGTGTCCCGGTGACGTGGGGCTCTGTGTCCCGGTGACGTGGGGGTCTGTGTCCCGGTGACGTGGGGGTCTGTGTCCCGGTGACGTGGGGCTCTGTGTCAGTGACGTGGGGTCTGTGTCCCGGTGAGGGCTCTATGTCCCGGTGACGTGAGGCTCTGTGTCCCGTGCGTGGGGTCTGTGTTCAGTGACGTGGGGCTCTGTGTCCCGGTGACGTGGGGCTCTGTGTCCCAGTGACGTGAGGCTCTGTGTCCTGGTGACGTGGGGCTCGTGTCCTGGTGACGTTGGGGTCTGTCCTGGTGAAGTGAGGGTCTGTGTCCTGGTGACGTGGGGCTCTGTAAGGGTCAATGTTTGTAGTAGTCTTGGACCATTACTGCCTTCCTCTTGCCATCGGCTTGAAATTGGATTGGCCCGGAAAATATCTGCGTGTTGTTGCCCTTCTCTTGTTTATTGGCCTGCTTGATTCTCTTCCTTGATTGGGGGTGGGGGTGGGGAGAAGGATGGGGAGAAAAGAAGGTGGAGGAAAACAGAGAGGGGGAGGGGAGGATGAGAAAAGGGAAAGGTGGCGGTACATGTTGTTGCCCTTAGCTTGTTTATTGCCCCTGCTTAATTCCCTTCCGCTTGATTGGGGGGAGGGAAGAGGGAGAGAGGGGAAGGGGAGAAAAGAGAGAGTGGGGGAGAGACGTGTTGTTGTGTTTTTCTTGTTTATTCGCCTTGCTTGATTATCTTCCGCTTGATTTGGGGAAGGGGGAGGGTAGAAGAAGGAGAGGGAAGAGGAGACAACGAAGAAGGAAGAGATAGGAAGACAAGGAGTGCAAGAAGTGAGAGAATGGAGAGAAAGATAGAGAGTAAGGCTTTCTTCTCCTCAACTTTGTCTTATTTTCTATATACGTTTTTTTCTGGCGTCGATAAACACAGGAACTATGTATGTTTGTGTCGTGTTTGGGTGACGTGTGAACTATGTGTGGGTGTCGTGTTTGGGTGACGTGTGAACTATGTGTGGGTGTCGTGTTTGGGTGACGTGTGAACTATGTATGTGTGTGTCGTGTTTGGGTGACGTGTGAACTATGTGTGGGTGTCGTGTTTGGGTGACGTGTGAACTATGTATGTGTGTGTCGTGTTTGGGTGACGTGTGAGGTAATAGTGAATTCTTCTCCTTGAATGACACTTTTTTTTTCTCTTCAATTTTGAGAGAATTGGTTTAGTGTTTTATTATCATTTTTTAGGATTTTCGCAGGAGGTTTATATATATATTTTTGGGGGGGTTTATATGGTTTTTTTTGTTCTTGTTGTTTTACCACTGTTGTATGTTGAGGTTTTGAGAGATCTCGGGTGGTGATGTGTACAGGTCGACAGGAATAGCTAATGAGATTCTTATGTTGAAATATACTGAAGAGGTGTTGGGTTACTGTGTGAGGTGATGGTGGTGGTGGTGGTGGGAGTAGTGGCCATTGTTAGTGTTGGTGGTTGTTGTAATAATGTAGGGATGTTATGGTGAGACTGGTTGTCGTAGGATAGTGTTGGTGATAGGTCGTGGGATAGTGTTGGTGATAGGTCGTAGGATAGTGTTGGTGATAGGTCGTAGGATAGTGTTGGTGATAGGTCGTGGGATAGTGTTGGTGATAGGTCGTAGGATAGTGTTGGTGATAGGTCGTAGGATAGTGTTGGTGATAGGTCGTGGGAAAGTGTTGGTGATAGGTCGCGGGATAGTGTTGGTGATAGGTCGTGGGATAGTGTTGGTGATAGGTCGTAGGATAGTGTTGGTGATAGGTCGTAGGATAGTGTTGGTGATAGGTCGAGAATGACGTGACCTGGGGAAATAAGCACAGGGATAAATATCGCACTAAGAACATTGATAAAAGAGGAAGAGGGAGAATGTAAAGAAGGAAGTGAAAGATAAATGATAATTGAAGGAATATGTCTATCTTGACAGGTCGTAAACACCCCATACTTTCATTCTTTCTTTCCTTTCATTCATCTCTTCCTTCTTTCCTTTTTCCTTCGTTCCATCCTCCCTCCTTCCCTCCCTCTCGCCATTTAATGCCTCTTTCCTTCCTTCCTTCCTTCCTTCCATCCATTCAACTCCCTCGTTCTTTCCCCTCCCTCCCTCCCTCCCTCCCTCGCTCTCTACCTCTCCCTCCCACCTTCTTCATTCAGTGGAACGGAGCGTAACACTATACCTTTCCTTCCCCCTACCCTAAATGGAAGGGGGAGAACCGCTCCCTCTCTCGCCTGCGTTCTCCATCCCACCTCCCTGAAACTTAGTTCATCTCCCTCACCCTGTTCTCCCTTCCATATGCTTCTCTTCTTCCTCCCTCCCTTTTCTGAGTTATTTCCCCCTATTTTTTTTAATTCGTACCTTCCACCTCCTACCGTGCCCTTGATTTTCCCTCCCCCATTTATTTCCCCTTTCTTCCTTCCCTCCCTCCCTTTCTTTTCATTCCCGTTTCCTTCTTCCTAATTTTTCCTTACTTCCCTCCATCTCTTTTACCTTATTTACTGTACCTTACTTTCCCTCCATCATCTATCCTTCCCCTTCCCTTTATTATTCTATCTCTCCCCTTCCCTCTACTGTTCTATCTCTTCACTTCCTTCCCCTTCCCTCCATCTCCTATCCCACCCCTTCTCATACCTCTATCATCTATCCCTCCCTCCCTCCCTCCCTCCCTCCTTCCCTCTATCCAGTAGCAAATCAATCTTTCAATCCCTCCGGAAAAAAAAATCAGCTTCAGCTATAATCCCTGCCGTTTATGGAAGTCGAAGGAGGTCGTGGAGGCTTCAGGAGATGAAGAACCCTAGGAAGCGTGGTGGAGAGCCTAGGAAACGTGTGGAGAATGAGAGGGTATGGTTAGGTTTGGCGTTCTGTGCGGGTGGGGGGGTGGAGAGGCGTGGAGGCCGGGTAGAGGGACGTGGAGGATAGGGAGAAACGTGGAGGCCGGATGGAGAGGAGAGGGGGCGTGGAAGGCTTCGGATGGAGGGGGCGTGTAGCCAGGATGGGGGAGGCGTGAAAGCCGAATGGAGGGGCGTTTGGGAGCCGGATGGAGGCGTGGAGATCGGATGGAGAGGACGTGGGGTCGGATGGAGGGCGTAGAGGTCAGATGGAGGCGTGGAGGTCGGATGGAGGGCGTGGAGGTCAGATGGAGGGCGTGGAGGTCAGATGGAGGGCGTGTATGATGGGGAGGGTGTGGAAGTCCGAAGTGAGGGGAAATAAAGGAAGGGAAGAAGAGGATGAGAGATGAGGAAAAGGAAGTGCGAGATGAGGAGAAGAGGTGAGAAAGAAGGGGAAGGGGTGAGAGATGAGAAGGGAAATTGAAGGGTAGGGTGGAGGTGAGGTGAGGGGCTAGAGATGAGGGGAATGACGGAGGTAATTGGAAGGCCGGAGATAAAAGAGGGGAGAGAGAGTGCAGAGAGGTTTACATGAGAGTATGAAAAATGAGGTGTTGAAGAGGGTAGATGAGGGGAGGGAAAGAATTAGATGAGGGGTGAAAGTGACGAGGGAGATGAAGAAGAAGAGAGTTAAAGGTGAGTGAGGGAAGTAGAGTGGTAAGGTGAGAAGGTAGGGAGGATAGTTAGGAAAAGGAGAGGGAAGAGGAGGGGAAGGATGAGATGAGATTTAGAAAGGTAAGGGGAGGAGGAGGTAGTGTTGGGGAGGAAGGTAAGGTAGATGGAAAGGAAGGTGGGGGAATGGGAAGGATGGGAAAGGAAAGGTAGGGAGGAGTAGATTTGCTGAAGGAGGAGGAAGTAGATGAGAGGAGTGGAAGGGTGAGAGGAGAGGGGCAGGTGGGGGAGGGGAGGAGGGAGGGAAGGGGTGAGAGGAGAAGGGGGAGGGAGGGAAGGGTAAGAGGAGAGGGCAGGTAGGGACACGAGGGAGAGAGAGAGGGGTGAGAGGTGAGGCATTAGGCTGAAGGTGTGTTCCTCTTCAGCCACCCATAAAGTAGCCAGTAAGGAGATAATTGGTGATTATCGAACATATTGGCCGGGGAATTAGCTCATCCAAACTCACCATAAGTCAGTCGTTAAGGAGCCGTTGGGGGGAGGGGAGGGGGTGAGAGGGAGTAGAGAGAGGGGGAGGGGGTGAGAGGGAGTAGAGAAGGGGGGAGGGGTGAGAGGGAGTAGAGGGAGGGAAGGGGTGAGAGGGAGTAGAGAGAGGGGGAGGGGGTGAGAGGGAGTAGAGAGAGGGGGGGAAGTACTGCACCATAAGCTTAACAACCCTGCATCATAACCACGCCATAATAGCACCATATTTTTTGCACCATAGCCAAGCCATTTTAGCACCATAATTGCACCACAACCACGCCCATTATTGCACCGTAATTGCATCATCGCCTCCCTTTCCATCATTAACACCTTCATCTTCCACGAGATGACCATTACCTATCCCATCTCTCCCTTTTCCATTCCATATCCTCCCAACCAACCCCTCTTTCTTCTCCTTCCCATCCCGCCTAACTCCCTTCCACCTTTCTTTCTCCCCCCATCTTTCCTTTCCATCTTATCTCCTCTCATCCCATTTACCTCCCTTCCATACTCCCTTTCCTCCACTTCCCATCTCACCTGTTCCTTTATCCCATCCCATCTCCCCATCGTATCCCATCTCCTTCCCATCACATCTTCTCCCTATCCCATCCAATCTCTCCCTCCCATCCCATATACCATCCCCCTTTCTCCTCCCTTTTACTCGTAATCCTCTAACCTAACCTAACCTAACCTAACCTAACCTAACCTAACCTAACCTAACCTCTTTTCCCTCTTTCTTCACTTCTCCAGCCTTGTTTTTCCATTCTTCCTTTATCTCCTTCGCCTGTCTTTCTTCTCCCTCCCTCCCTTCCCTCCTATTCTCTTACCTCCGCCTCCTTCCCTCTCCTCCGTTTTTTTCCTTTTCCCCCTCCCCAATTATCTCCATTCTCTCCCTTCCCTTACACTCCTCCCTCTCCTCTCCAATCTCCCATCCACTTTCTTTACTCCTCTACCCCCCCTTCCCCTCCTCCCCCCACCCATTCTCCTCATTCTTCCCCCTCTCTCCCCTCTCTTCTTCCTCCTCCATCCCCTCTTCTCCTAGTCCTCTATTCCCCCCCTCCTCCTCTTCTTCATTCTTCGCCTTTTCTTCCTCCTCCCCATCCCATCCTATCCTCTCCTACCTCCCTCTCCTCCTCTCCACTCCACCAATCCCTCTCATCTCTACCTATTCTCCTTTTTCCTCACATTCTCACCCTCCCCTTTTCTTCACCCCTCCCTCACCCCCCTCACCCCCAATAATACAACCGAGAAGGTGTGTGGGGAAAAAGATGCATCATATATTCGACGTGGGACAAGTACCTCATCTGGCCGCTGTTGGTCTACCTCCATTCTGACGTTTCTGTTTTGTCGGGGAAACTATTCTATTTATGTCTGTTTAATTTATTTATTTATTTTTTTTTTTACTAATTTTTGTTCTTGTTGTGGTCGGATTTTCTTATTATTTTTTTTTGGTTTATTTATTTTTGCTGTGTTTGTTTTTCTTGATGAACTGATTATACGTGGGTTGTTGTTGTTGATTGTTAGCTGTTCTTAGTGGGTTATTATTATTATTTATTATTATTATTATTATTATTATTATTATTTCATATAATCTGTTGTGAAAATAAATATTACTTAAATATTTTTGTTTTAATATAACTAAAGAAAGATAATTTTGACTTCTTTTTTTCTGCTCATTTTATCTTTTACTGGATATTTGTGTTTTCTCCATTGTCTCTCGTAGTGACGTTGTCTCCCGGATGGTCTTCATATGGGGGTTGTAATTCCTATTTGTTTTTGCTAGTAATAAGATAGATTTTATAGTAATGAGATAGATATGTTAGTAATAAGTTAATTTTTGTTATTAATATTACATATTTGCTCGTAATAAGATAGATTTCCTAGTAATAAGATATATTTCCTAGTAATAAGATAGATTTCCTAGTAATAAGATAGATTTCCTAGTAATAAGATAGATTTCCTAGTAATAAGATAGATTTCCTAGTAATAAGATAGATTTCCTAGTAATAAGATAGATTTCCTAGTAATAAGATAGATTTCCTAGTAATAAGATAGATTTCCTCGTAATAAGATATATTTACTAGTAATAAGATAGATTTCCTAGTAATAAGATAGATTTCCTAGTAATAAGATAGATTTCCTAGTAATAAGATATTTCCTAGTAATATGATAGATTTCTTTATAATGAGATGCATTTCTGCTTTCCCTCTGTTCGTCTTGTCGTTCGTGTGTCTGTAATAACTCACGAATGTTGTAAATATTCGGCTAAATTGTGTCTGAGTGTTATATTTCCTGAAGGTAAGTTGGTCGTCTTCCATAATACTGAAACACCTGTCTACCACAATACTAAAACACCTGTCTTTCATGTAGACCTACAATGGAAACGTGGACAGGATAAATCTCGATAAAATCACAAAGGAAAAGGGAAACAATGGAGCACCTTAGCTTTCGTCTCTATTCAAGACATCTTCAGAGGCAACTGAATTTACAGGGACTGAGGGACGCTTATATACACAAGGTGACCTTACAAAATATCATATCAGGTGGTGATGGTGTGTGGATTAGTGGATTCCATGTTATTGACCTGACCTGATGTTTTGTAAGGTTACCCTATGTATATAAGCGTCCCTCAGTCCTTGTAAATTCAGTTGCCTCTGAAGACTTGAATAGTAAGATTGTTTCCCTTTTCCTTTATCGAGATTTATCACGTTTCATTGTAGCTCTACATGAAAGTAGTCATGGTAGACAGGTGCTTCAGTATTATGGTAGACAGTTTGTGAGGCTAATTGGTGGATTTATTTTATTATTTATATATAAGTACTGTAGATATAAGTGAGGTCCAGTTAAGTATTGAGAATAAGTTTTGTCTTGTTAAGTGACGAGGGAGAGGTCGGTGGTGAGCAACACACAGTGAGACATCTGAGGTCGTGTCTTGTACTGTACCAGAATATAACCCGTAAAGTGTGGACGTCAATTTACTCAAGTTTCTGAATTTAATCGTAAATATTTGTCTTCATTGACAAAAAGTTGTTTTCCGAGTGTAAGGATTAAAGTGTGTGTGTGTGTGTGTGTGTGTGTGTGTGTGTGTGTGTGTGTGGATCTTTATGGTGTTGGTTCTTTACATGCAAAGGTTCCTGCAGAAGGTAAGGTGACAAGGATAGATGACTCAGGAGGGGCGAGAGAGGTAAGTGACGGGAAGAGCTACAGGGAATAACTGGGAGTGTGTAGTATTAATATAACCATAAGTATGACTGTGGGCCACTAGGTGAGCGGGAGGTAGGAGGACCCGCCCCTCACACTCACCAACATTATTTTAGTATTATTAGTGTGATCTAAAAAATTCTATTGGAGAATGGCTTCATTTTTTGTCAGATTCACGTTAATTATTATTGTTAGTGTAGACAAGATGATCTCATAGTGTCCTCCTTGTGGATACTTAGTGTTGAGAGACGCTCATTTTACTCCGCTGACCATTAATGTTAAGACAGCTTTGTTCAGCCTTAAATATATATCCTTAAGACTTAACTTTTTCTCTGTAGTCAGTGTTTACCTCCCTCATGGAGCTGTTTGTAGGGTTGTTTATTGTTTATATTTGAATTAAGCTCAGGTACAGTGTTTGTGATGTGTACTAACAGTTTGGTCTTTCTTCCTGCAGGTGAGTATAGTTGTGGAGGGTGACGGGGACACCTGGTGGCTGCCTGACTCACCTGTAATTCTCCCTGCACCGTTCTTACCTGCCTCAAAGTCACACACCTGTACCATGTAATGTACCTGTTCTCACTGTGTTACTGATGGTGCCCACGTCTGTTTTGGTGGTGTTATGTGGTATAAGGAACATATTTCTGAAGTTTAAAGCATTAAGACAAATTTATTAAAATATAGTGTATTTCCGTTTACCGTCTATTACAGGTAGTTGTGTGGCTTTTATTAGGTGATGTACTATATGTTGTTTGTCCTCTGTAATGTCTTCTGTCTTCTTGTAAACCATTATAATTGCCGTCAAAACTGTAGTTCAGTTCTGGGTGAATCAATTTGAAAATTAACGAGACTTGAATCTAGTCCACTGCGACATGACTCTTACTGTGCTTTTTTTTTCTATTTTTTTTAACTTGTTGGGGATTTTATAAAGTTATATCGAAAACAACTTAAAAAAAAGAAGCTTAATTTGGGCTGTTTAGTTATATCTAGACTTAAGTTGAAAGTTGACATACGTGTACCTTGTAACCATAGATGCACAGGTGAGGGTCTCGGGCTCATAAGTCAATCAAGTCATGTGTGAGTGAACGACTGTAAGTAGTGTTGCCTCTTATCGTGTTCCAGTGTTTTAGTTTGTGTTCTGTTACAGTTTTAAGTAAAGAGGTAATATTGTTCTCTAGTTAAGCATATTTTTAATTTTTATCATTTCGCAGCTCAGAGTGTAGGTGTATATGACGCATACATAATACTTGTAAATAAAAATAAAAATAATTATAGTTATTGATAAATCAGATAATTATTCCACTCTTTCTGGTTATAATGTACGACGGAGTTTGAAGTTTGTTATAGAAAATATGGGTATTAAAGGCCCGTTATCACTACTGTACAATACCAGGTTTAAAGAGACAGGTATTCACTTTAGACAGTACAGGTATACAAACGATGTACATAGACAGTATACATGAAACTTGCTTCGAGTTGTAGGTCAGTGTTTCAAGGATCAACTTACGTGTTTATGAGGCTTGATATCGATATAATTTAACTCAAGGTTAACGTTTGAAGTTGTTTACCTGTTAATAAATGCGATATTAACCTTGATATTTGTTATTAGGGAAACGTTAATTTTTGAGGGAAACGTTTTTTCTTTTGAGGGAGAAATTTCTTGTTGTGGGGAAAAATTTTCATGTTGTTAGGGAAAAAATTCTTGTTGTGAGGAAAAAATTTCTTGTCAGGGAAAAATTTCTTGTTATGAGTGAAAATTTTGTTGTTGTGAGGGAAACATTTTACACCTTAATCTGTTCACTATACTCAGAGGGGATCCATTACCAACAGTACACCCAGATAGATATATTTTTATTTTTATTTTTTAACTGATAGCGAGTCGAAAATCCTAAGTGAAATGTGTAATATATTTCCCGCTGGATATTTTACTTTTATTCAATTGGGGGGGGGAGGAAAAAAAATGTGTAAAATAGATGAAAAATGGCCCGTCTGTACGCATAAACTCGCTCATGTGTCATATAGCATTGAAAAAAAAAGTTTAATGGAATCCTACACGCGTGTATCTCTCTCTCTCTCTCTCTCTCTCTCTCTCCTTTTAGCTGCGTTATGTATACAATGGTTAATATTATGATGTTTAAATTTTACTTGAGATTAGAATGTTCTGTATGTTGTGTTATTGATAGTTACATGGAGGGAAAATATTAACAAATTAATCTTTTGAGAAATCTGTGGGTGAGATATAGGGTGAGTGGCCAGGTCTAGAGGGGGTGGCCAGGTCTAAAGGGGATGGCTAGGTCTAAAGGGGATGGCTAGGTTTAGAAAGGGATGGCCAATTCTAGAAGGGGTGGCCAGGTCTAGGGGAGGAGGTTGCCATGATAAAGGAATGGCCAAGACTAGCGAGAGGTTGTTACGGATCCCCTCGCCTTTGCCATCCCTTTGCCATAACTACGGGGGTGGGAGAGAGGGGTGGAAGAGAGGGGGGAGGCGAGGCGAGGCGTTGCCATAAGTCGTGTGTGGGGGCGCCTCTACCTAATAACCATAAATCCACAGAATAGCCTTGAAACTTGGCGTAGTAGATTTAATCTCCGCCTCAAAATTTTCACCATGATAGACCAATCTAAGCTAAGGCCGAGTTTCTTAATATTTTGTGTCACTTTTTTGCACTTCCCTCGCCGGCCATAACTGCCAGGCAGCCTCCACATATTGCCGGGTCTAGTGGGGTTTACGGTCACGGCGTAATAGGCAGATAGAGCAAAGGGTGGGGGTAGGGGGAGGGGTGTGTAGTAGCAGTGTGTGGTGGCGTGTGTCCGTGTCGCGCCTCGCTCTGTGGGGGTGGGGGAGGGTCCTTACTACCACCTGCCTTACCACACCGACTTGGATTTTTCCCACGCTTGTATGATTTTTGCCATATTCGTAGGATTTTGTTTCCCCACACATAGGATTTTTCCCTCACTAGTAGGATTTTTCCCATGTGTAGAATTTTTACACTACCGTAGGATTTGTCACGTGACTGTATGATTTTCACACGACCGTAGGATTTTTCCCACGCCCCTGTGAACTTTCCCACACCATTAGAATCTATCACACGCCGTAGGGTCCTTTCCTCTCCCCCGTAGGACCTGTCCCACCCCCGTAGGACCTTCCTCCCATCTACCTCCGGGGGGTCAAACGTTTCCATCTCCGGGGGTCGTTTGTGTCACCCTCCATAGGTTTCCCTTTTAGTCCTATTTTCGGGGGTTATGGGTTTATGGGTGGTGTTACTTGATCTTTTCCATCTACTCATGCATGGGTCTTAGCCTCGGGGATTTTTCTGCGGCCCATCTTCGGGGAGTTATTTTATGGGATGGATGGTGAGGAAGTGGGGGGGAGATCGGGGGAGTAGTGAGGCTGGGGAGGGCGATAGAGGGGAGTGAAACTGGGGAAAGAAGTTGGGGAGGGTAATGGGTTTTAGGTAGGTTAGATGGAGAAGGATGTGTGATAGTGGGAGACAGTCACCAGCCCATTAATTCATGGGTCATGGGGTCGACTGATTGTGTATTTCGCCTATCAGTACGGTAGTTATCACCCCACACCGATTTCTCCCCCTTACACTCCGTATCTCCCACATCTTACCTCCCCACCTCTCTCCATATCTCCCCACATCTTACCTCCCCCACCTCTCACACTCCATCTCCCCACATCTTACTCCTCCCCCACTCTCACACTCCATGTCTCCCCACCTCTTACCTCCCCCCTCTCACCTCATCTCCCACATCTTACCTCCCCACCTCTCACTCTATCTCCCACATCTTACCTCCCCACTTCTCACCTCCGTATCTCCCCACATCTTACCTCCCCCCTCTCCTCCGTATCTCCCCACATCTTACCTCCCCACACCTCTCACCTCCGTATCTCCCATCTTACCTCCCCACCTCTCCCCTATCCCCCATCTCCCACATCTCCCCACCTCCCCACCTCTCACACTCCCTCCCACATCTTACCTGTATCTCCCACCTCTTATCCCCCCACCTCTGTCCCCACATCTTACCTCCCACCTCCCACATCTCATCTTACCTGCATCTCCCCCACCTCTCCTCCCCCCCCACCTCTCACACTATCTCCCCACATCTTACCTCCCCCACCCTCCACCCGTATCTCCCCACATCTTACCTCCCCCCCCTCTATCTCCCCACATCCCTCCCCACCTCTCACACTGTATCTCCCATCTTACCTCCCCCACCCTCTCACTCCCATCTCCCCACATCTTACCTCCCCACCTCTCACCTCCGTATCTCCCACATCTTACCTCCCCCCCTCTCTCACCTGCATCCTCTCACCTCCACACCGCATCTCCCCACATCTTACCTCCCCACCTCTCTCACTCCGTATCTCCCCACATCTTACCTCCCCACCTCCACCTCCACTCCCCATCTCCTCCCCACCTCTCACTCATCTCCTGCATCTCCCCACATCTTCCTCCCCACCTCTCACACTCCATATCTTCCCTTCATCTTTCCTCCCCCCCCACCTCTCCACTCCTCCCTCTCCTCCACCCCCCACCAATCTTATCTTCTCGATCCTTCATTTCCTCTCCTGTTATTTTCCTCATCTACCCACGTTTCCTACACCAATTTTGTTACCATCGATATCTCCCCACCCCTCTCGACCCCTCCCCTCTCGACCCCTCCACTCTCGACCCCTCCCCTTCCCTCCCCTCCCCATTGCCAGCCATATCACCCCACGTCTCCCCTTCCCCTTACCGACCATATCTTCCCACACCTTCTCTTGCCCTTGCTATCTCATCTCCCCTCATTTCCTCTTCCCCTCACTTCCCCGTTCTCACCCACATATTTCTGTACACTTTCCTCATCTTCCCCCCCACTATCTTTATTTCCCCCTCATCCTCCCTCCCCTTCCCCATTCGATCCATATCTTCCCTCCCTCCCCTCCCATCTACCATAATGTGCCCACACCTTGACCCACTATTCAATCTCCCTTCTTGAACCTTCTCCCCACTCTTCTCCCTTATCTCCTCTCTCTTCCCCATCTTTCCTGATTACCTCCTCATTTCAGCTCCCACCATATTTTTCTCCCCATACCTTCAAGCTGTTACCCTCCTTCTTCCAATCACTCTCTCCCCCCTACACTTCCTTTCCCCCCTTTCTTTTCTCCTTCCCCTTTCTTCCCTCCTTCCCCCTTTCTTCCTCCTTCCCTTTCTCATTATACATTCCTCCCCATCTCTTTCTCTAGCGCCTGCTTCATTTCCAACGCCTCTCTCTCCTTTAAATCCCCATCTCTCCTCTCTCCTCCCCTGCCTCCTCTCCTCCCTCTCCCCCTCTCCCCTCTCCCCCCTCCTCCCTCTCTCCCCTCACTCCCCTGATGATCACAGTAGCACGATGGTGGTTTAATTGTGGCAGTGGTGGTGGTGCTAGTAGTGGTTGTGGTAGTGGTGGCGATATTAGTAGTGGTAGTTGTAGTGGTGATGGTGGTAGTGATAGTAGGGGTTGTAGTAATGATGGTAGTGGTAGTAGTGGATGTAGTAATGGTGGTAGTGGTAGTAGTGGTTGTTGTAGTGGTAGTTTTAGTAATGGTGGTGGTATTAGTAGTGGTTGTTGTAGTAATGGTGGTAGGGGTAGTTCTCGTGGTGGAGGTGGTAGTGGTCGAAGTGGTTGTAGTGGTATTGATAGTAGTGGTAATGATTTTAGTGGTAACGGTAGTGGTGGTAGTTCTAGTAGTAGTAGTGGTTGTTGTGGTAGTAGTAGTAGTGATGGTAGTAGTAGTAGTGGTGGTGGTGGTGGTGGTAGTGATGGTAGTAGTAGTGGTGGTTGTTGTGGTGGTAGTGATAGTAGTAGTAGTGGTGGTTGTTGTGGTGGTAGTGATGGTAGTAGTAGTAGTAGTGGTGGTGTTGTAGGTGGTAGTGATGGAAGTAGTAGTTGATGGTTGTTGTGGTGGTAGTGATGGAAGTAGTAGTAGTGGTTGTTGTGGTAGTAGTGGTGGTAGTGATGGTATTAGTAGTAGTGTGGTGGTAGTGATGACAGTAGTAGTGGTGGTTGTTTGTGGTGTTAGTGATGGTAGTATAGTGGTGGTTATTGTAGTGGTAGTGATGGTAGTAGTAGTGTGTGGTTGTTGTAAGTGGTAGTGATGGTAGTAGTAGTGGTGGTTGTTGTGGTGGTAGTGATGGTAGTAGTAGTGGTGGTTGTTGTAGTGGTAGTGATATGGTAGTAGTGTGGTGGTTGTTAATGGTGGTAGTGATGGTAGTAGTAGTGGTGGTTGTTGTAATTAGTAGTGATGGTAATAGTAGTAATTGAGTTTGTTGTAGTGGTAGTGATAGTAGTATTAATATTATAAAAAATAATATTACGTCCTTTTTTAATACAGTTTAATGGCGGTGAGGGTATCACAACACACACACACACACACACACACCCTCCCCTCACACACCCTCCCCTCCACCCCCCTCCTTCCACACCTCCCCTTCACACACACCCTCCCCTTCACACACCCTCCCCCTTCACACCCCCCTTCCCCTTCATACCCCCTCCCCCTTTACACCCTCTACACTCCCTCCCCCTTCACACCTCCCCTTCACACACTCCCCCTTCCTCCCCTCCACACACCCTCCCTTTCACACACCCTCCCTTTCCACCCTCCCTCCCCTTCACACCCTCCCTCCTTCACCCTCCTCCCTTCACCCTCCTCCCCTTCACACCCTCCCTCCTTCACACCCCTCCCCCTTCACACCCTCCCATACACCCCCCACACACTCCCCCTCCACCTCCCCCTCCACCTCCCCCTCACACCTCCCCTCACACCTCCCCCTCCTCCCTCCCCTCACACCTCCCCTCACACACTCTCCCCTCACACTCCCCCCTCACACCCTCCCCCCTCACCTCCCCTTACACTCCTCCCTCACTCCTCCCTCACCCCCCTCACACCTCCCCCCTCACCTCCCCTCCACACACTCCCCTCCACCTCCCCCCTCCACCTCCCCCCCTCACACCTCCCCCTCACACCTCCCCCTCACCTCCCCTCACCTCCCCTCACACCTCCCCCCTCCTCCCCCCTCACCTCCCCCTCACCTCCCCTCACACCTCCCCCTCCACCTCCCCCCTCACACCTCCCCCTCACCTCCCCCTCCCTCCTCCCCCCCCTCATCCCTCCCCCCTCAGCCTCCCCCCTCATACCTCCCCCTCATACATCCCCCCTCACCCTCCCCCCCTCATACCTCCCCACACTCCCCCCTCCTTACCTCCCCCCATCCTCCCTCTGCACTCCCCTCACACACTCCCCCCTCATACACTCCCCCCTCACACACCTCACACACCCCTCCCACACACACCCCCCTCCCACACACCTCCCCCTCACACCTCCCCTCACACCTCCCCCCTCCACCTCCCCCCTCCACCTCCCCCCTCCACACACTCCCCTCACACTCCCCCCACACACTCCCCCCCCACACCTCCCCCCCTCCACCTCCCCCCTCCTCCCCTCACCCTCCCCCCTCACTCCCCTCCTCCCCCCTCACCTCCCCCCCCTCACACCTCCCCCCACCCTCCCCTCACACACACACCCCCCTCACACACACCCATCCCCCTCCCACACACACACCCTCCCCTCCCACACACACACCTCCTCCCCTCCCCTCACACACACACACACCTCCCCCCACACACACACACCTCCCCCCACACACACACCCCTCCCCACACAGACACACACCCTCCCCCCCACACAGACACACCCTCCCCTCACACACACACCACTCCCCCCTCACACACACACCCTCCCCCCCCACACACACCCTCCCCTCACACACACCACACCCTCCCCCTCCCACACCACACACCCTCCCCCTCCCACACCCCCTCCCCCACACACACACACACACACCCTCCCCCACACACACACCCTCCCCCACACACACACACACACACCCTCCCCCCCACACACACACACCCTCCCCCACACACACCTCCCCCTCACACACACACACCCTCCCCTCACCTCACCCCTCCCCCTCACACACCCTCCCCCCCCACACACACACACCCTCCCCCACACAGACCACACCCTCCCCCTCACACACCCTCCCTCACTCACCCTCCCCCTCACACACTCACCCTCCCCCCTCACACCCTCACCTCCCCTCACACCCTCCCCTCCTCCCTTCCCTCCCCTCACACACACAAATAACTGCTGTATGACTCCCGAACCCCGAAAACTACCAAATTGCCAGTATCATCCGTAACGTGTCAATTGTTCGGGTATAATGTCCCCAGATTTTTAATATGTACCCACCCTCAATTAATCTTAAATTCAATGGGAGTTCAAGCTTTTAAATTCTCCTCTGAATGATGGAAAGACTGACCAGAAAATACCTGTTATCATTGTTGAACTGTTTTGTTGTGTGTATGTGGGGAACTCTCTCTCTCTCTCTCTCTCTCTCTCTCTCTCTCTCTCTCTCTCTCTCTCTCTCTCTCTCTCCACCTTCTTTTCTACCCCCCTTCCATCCACCGCCCTCATCACCTCCACTCTCCTCTTCACCCTCACTCATCCATCTTCCTTACCATCAACACTTATTTTCCATCATCCACCTAACCTAGCATCATCACCCACCCTTCCTCCTTCAATCTAGTTTCCACCCTCCATCCACTCCCACCCCTCCCCATCATTATCCACCTTTCCTCACCCCTCCACCCATACCACCCTCTCTAACCCACCTTCAACCCGTTTATCTATTTTCCACCCTCCGTCCATTCTCCACCCTTTCACCCACCTAAACCCTTCCAATGTCTTTCTCCACTCCTCCACCCACCCTGCCACCCACCCTAAACCCTTCCAATGTCTTTCTCACCCCTCACCACTCTCCCCGCCTCGCCGTATCTCTCGTTCAGAAGTTCACACGCAATGAAATCTGTGTTTGCTATTCATTTCTGTTAGTTAAACACGGCCGGTGCGCCCTAGTCTGAGAGTGGGAAAAATGGTAATTAATGCACACACCGGCCACTTTTCTTGGTCCTCCCTCTTGAGACGACCCCCCTTCCCTCCCTCTTTCTCCTCCTCCTCCTCTTCATCCTCCTCTTCATCTTCATCCTCCTCTTCATCTTCATCCTCCTCTTCATCTTCCTCCTCCTCCTCATCTTCATCCTCCTCCTCCTCCTCCTCTTCAACATCCTCCTCCTCCTGAACTTTCTGCCTCCTTCCTCTTCAACTTCCTGCACTCCTTTCTTTTCCACTTTCTCTGTCGCCTCCTTCGTCGCCTCCTCCACTTTTCCTACTCCGTCGCCTCCTCCACTTTCCTACTCCAACGCCTCCTCCTTTCTACTCCGACTCCTCCTCCACTTTCCTACTCCAACGCCTCCTCCACTTTTCTACTCCGACTCCTCCTCCACTCTCCTACTCCGACGCCTCCACCACTTTCCTACTCCGACGCCTCCTTCACTTCCTACTCCCCCCCTCCTACTCCCTCCCTCCTCCTTCGTTTGCCGCCCACTTTCTACTCCTTTTCCTCTTTCATTATAAAACCAACCTTTGTCATACCACTGAGAGAGTGTGTGTGTGTGTGTGTACCAAACGATATAACGATAATGGTGTCCTGTGGGCGCTGTGTTATTGAGCGACATAGTGACGCTTGCTTACTATATGGTCTATCGCTAAATGATATAATACGTGCGTGTTGGCGTTATATACATCTAAAGGGTTTGTTTGTTAAATCGCTATGGAAGAATAATGGTGTTTGGTTGTTGTTATATCGCTAAATGATGTAATGTCTTCTGTATAATATCGCTATATAATATAACAAGAGGTATTATTGTGTCGTTAAAAGATATACGTAATGGTGTTTGATGGTGTGTCATATTGTTTATCGATATAAAGGTTTTCACTCCTGTGTTATATCGTTAAGTGATATTAAACATAGTGTTAGTCATATTCCAGAGGATTATGTATTATTGATGTTCTGTGTGGCTGAGTGAATAAGGTTGACTTATTATTGATGTTCTGTGTGGCTGAGTGAATAAGGTTGACTTATTATTGATGTTGTGTGTGGCTGAGTGAATAAGGTTGACTTATTATTGATGTTGTGTGTGGCTGAGTGAATAAGGTTGACTTATTATTGATGTTGTGTGGGGCTGAGTGAATAAGGTTGACTTATTATTGATGTTGTGTGTGGCTGAGTGAATAAGGTTGACTTATTATTGATGTTGTGTGTGGCTGAGTGAATAAGGTTGACTTATTATTGATGTTGTGTGTGGCTGAGTGAATAAGGTTGACTTATTATTGATGTTGTGTGTGGCTGAGTGAATAAGGTTGACTTATTATTGATGTTGTGTGTGGCTGAGTGAATAAGGTTGACTTATTATTGATGTTGTGTGTGGCTGAGTGAATAAGGTTGACTTATTATTGATGTTGTGTGTGGCTGAGTGAATAAGGTTGACTTATTATTGATGTTGTGTGTGGCTGAGTGAATAAGGTTGACTTATTATTGATGTTGTGTGTGGCTGAGTGAATAAGGTTGACTTATTATTGATGTTGTGTGTGGCTGAGTGAATAAGGTTGACTTATTATTGATGTTGTGTGTGGCTGAGTGAATAAGGTTGACTTATTATTGATGTTGTGTGTGGCTGAGTGAATAAGGTTGACTTATTATTGATGTTGTGTGGGGCTGAGTGAATAAGGTTGACTTATTATTGATGTTGTGTGTGGCTGAGTGAATAAGGTTGACTTATTATTGATGTTGTGTGTGGCTGAGTGAATAAGGTTGACTTATTATTGATGTTCTGTGTGGCTGAGTGAATAAGGTTGACTTATTATTGATGTTCTGTGTGGCTGAGTGAATATTGACACTGAACAAAGTACTTAACCCAGTCACCTAGCTCGTGGTACTGCATTCACGGCCTTACGATTATTGCAGCAACGAACAACGATGACAATCTTAGCTGGGCTACATAAATTATTCTCCTCATAACTGATAATTCGTTATATAATTCGAGTTTTTGTTATGTTGTTGTTGTAGATATAAGTTAACAAAATACATTAGTTGATTAGTACCGAGTGTTGTTAGTAACAGTGTATTGGGAGTCTGTGCAGTGGTTAGTAGGTTCGTTAAGAGGCTAAAATGACGTTTGAATTGCATTGAAACATGATTATTACTCGTTTTATTCTTGTATCTGTTATTGAAGAGAAAATAATTATCGTACAGATGTTTTTTGAGAATTAGAGATAAGGTGAGGGACAGACGTGAACAGGCGGTGACTTATGTTTATTAGTAAATTGATGGTTATATATGATGGTGCCATGGCCTGTGACGTGTATCAGACGATGGTGCCATGGCCTGTGACGTGTATCAGACGATGGTGCCATGGCCTGTGACGTGTATCAGACGATGGTGCCATGGTCCGTGACGTGTATCAGACGATGGTGCCATGGCCAGTGACGTGTATCAGACGATGGTGCCATGGCCTGTGACGTGTATCAGACGATGGTGCCATGGTCCGTGACGAACAACACCACACACCACACACACCACCACACAGACGATGGTGCCATGGTCGTGACATGTATCCAACGATGGTGCCATGGTCCGTGACGTGTATCAGACGATGGTGCCGCGTGCGGACGAATGTATCAGACGATGAATTGCCATGGTCCGTGACGTGTATCGAACGAATGGTGCCATGGTCCGTGACGTATATCAAACGATGGTGCCATGGCCCGTGACGTGTATCGAACACCACCGTGTATCAGACGATGGTGCCATGGTCCGTGACGTGTATCAGACGATGGTGCCATGGCCTAACCCCACACAACACCAACACCACCCACAACGATGGTGCCATGGTCCGTGACGTGTATCAACGACCACACACAACAAACACCCAAACAACACCACCACACACACACCCCACGTGTATCGAACGATGGTGCCATGGCCCGTGACGTGTATCGAACGATGGTGCCATGGCCAGTGACGTGTATCAACGATGGTGCCACACACACAAACCACACCACACAACACCACCACAACACCATGGCCCGTGACGTGTATCGAACGATGGTGCCATGGCCCGTGACGTGTATCAGACGATGGTACCATGGCCCGTGACGTGTATCGAACGATGGTGCCATGGCCCGTGACGTGTATCCAACATGAATTTCATACCCACACCAATCAGACGATGGTGCCATGGCCCGTGACGTATCAGACGATGGTGCCCTAACCCGTGACGTGTATCCAGACGATGGTACCATGCCCCGTGACGTGTATCAGACGATGGTACCATGGCCCGTGACGGTATCAAAACCACGTGTATCCAACGATGGTACCATGGCCCGTGACGTGTATCAGACGATGGTACCATGCCCCGTGACGTGTATCAGACAATGGTACCATGGCCCGTGACGTGTATCAAACAATGGTACCATGGCCCGTGACGAGTATCGAACAGCCAGGCCCGTGACGTGTATCAGACGATGGTACCATGCCCCGTGACGTGTAGCTATAATCCATCAACATAACATTGTTTGTTGTATAATAATGTATGAATATTAAATGGCTTGGGGTAATTTTATTCAGGTACTAAGCCCGGCACCCTCGCAAATTGTGATGAAACTCGTAAATATGATGAATTATTTTATATTAATTATACATTAGTGTCAAAAATTTAGCTCACGATTTATTCACGTATATGTATATATTTATTTTGTGTGTGTGTGTGTGTGTGTGTGTGTGTGTGTGTGTGTGTGTGTGTGTGTGTGTGTGTGTGTGTTATGCCGTAATAAAGTAAATAATGGCGGTGATCGATGAAAAATGCAGCACAGACGTGTAGTTTGGTTCACTGGCCCACTATTAGGTGTGTGTGTGTGTGTGTGTGTGTGTGGAAATAGACAGGGGTGTTGTGGGTTACCTGGGACTAGCGACACTACCTTAGTGACCTGAAAACGATGGACAAAGGTGAAAGATTAGTGGGTAGAAAACCTGTCTCCTCCCTCCTCCTCTTCTCATTCCTCCTCCTCCTTCCCCTCCTTTCCTATTCCTCACCCTCTGCTTATCCTTCCTCTCCTCCTCCTGGCCAACTTTCATCTCCGAAGTTAAATTTAGCCATAAGGAATATATTTTTGTCCGGTATACATAATGTAGAGTCTCTCTCTCTCTCTCTCTCTCTCTCTCAGGTAAATATGGCTTTATTTGACCTGCGTTACCAACTGACTGACTGACAAACTCACACCTCTGAACCTGAACAACTTTTGGATCACCCTGTTGTTTATTTATATTTATTTTGGTTAGGTTAAGCTTGGTTAGCTTGGCCTGGCTTGGCAGCTTCTCCCTCCTTCCTCCCCTCCTTTCCCCTTCTCTCCTCCTCCCTCCTCCTTCCATTCTTCCCCCTCCTCCCTTCTTTTCCCTCCTCCTCTTCCTTCCCCCTCCTCCCTTCTTTCCCCATCCTACCCTCTTCCTTCCCTTCCTCCCCTCTTCCTTTCTTCCTTCCTTCCCCCTGTTCCCTTGCTTCTCCTCCCCTCCTTCCTCCCTCCTTCCCTCTCCTTTCACCTATCCCCATCCTTCCAAATCTTTTCCCAACCAAACTCCTGTCCTCCCTCCCCATACTCCCCCCTCTCATACACCCCCCCTCCCCATACACCCTTCCCCCATTTCCTCCCTTCCCTCCCATTCTCCTTCCCCTCCCCATACTTCCCCCCCTTCCCCATCTTCCATTTCCTTCCCCATTCTCCTCCCGATCCTCCCTTCCCCTTCATTTTCCTCACAAGAACACCCCTCCTTCTCTATCTTCCCTCCGACCTTTTCCTCCGACCTTTCCCAACATACCTTTCTCCTCCTCCTTCTTCCTCATCTTTCTTCCCACCTTTCCCCACCAAACTCCCCATTTCTTTCCCCATCCATCCCTTTATCCACACCCACCTTCTCTCTTCCCTCACCACCACCCCTTCCTACTCTCTCCCCTCACACCCTCCCCCTATAAGCCACGCCTCTTCAGAATTACGCATTAGAATAATAAGAGGGAAAATTTAACTCATAAAAGATCACTTTATGGCCTTGTAGGGGACCCACTGCCACATCTGCCACCTGCCTTAGTTCCTCTGGGTTGCCATAAAGACTTTTCCAAGATGCCATATATGTGTTAAAAGTGTTCAGTGGTATTTTGGTATTTTTTTCAAGTGCCATTAATATTTTTCAAAGTTGCCATAAAAATTCGAGCTGTCATAAGAAATTCTAAGTTGCCAGAAATATTTTTTTAAGTTACCATTATTTCATTTGTTAGTTGCTAAGTTACCTAAATTTTTTCCCTCAATTTTATTATGAATTTTCTTCTGGTAGCCATGAATATTTTTTACAAGTTGCTCTAAGTATTTTTTCCAATTCGTTATAAGTAATTTTTCACAGTATTATAAGTTTTTTTTTTACAAGTTGTTGCCTGTATCGTTTTTTTTTTTCAATTTGCTATAAATTTAGTTCAAAGTCACCAATTCAAGGTTGCCATAATTTATTCTCGGTTATCATAGCAACTTACTTTTTTTAAAGGTGTCATTATTTGTCTTGATTGCCCTACGTCATTTAACAGATTGCCATAATTTATCTTTGATTGTCATAATAACTTCACTATAATGCCATATTACTCTTTCAGTTACCATAAGCATTTTTCGACTGTCATAATCTTTTGTTTTATCATAAGAACTTTGTCAGGTTGCTCACTGCATATCTGTCTTTCTGTGTCTGTCTATGCCTGTCTATGCCTGTCTGTGCATGTGATTGTCTACCGATAAGTTTGTCTGGCTATGTACGTATGTCTTTATATTTGTGTGTGCCTCTGCGTGCATGTGTGTGAGTGCGTATGTCTGTATGTGCGTATGTGTCTATTTGTGAATGTGTCTGTGTGCGGATGAGTGTGGGTGTGTGAGAGCCTATGTGTCAATCTGTCTATTTGTCTATATACCTCTGTGCCTGTATGTATGTATGTATGTATGTATGTATGTATGTAGGTATGTATGTAGGTATGTATGTAATCAATAAAACTACCATAAAAATACGACACAAACAAACAAGCAAACCGTAATAACAACACTCCAACAATAAAACAAAGACAACAAGAGAAGAACAAACAAAAACAAAACACCAACAAAACAATAAAAACAAAAACATAGAAAATTCTGTAAGAGTTCCTTCGCCGTCGCCATCTTGGAAGGCCAAAATTGAAGGCAGCGCTAACACGGAGAAACTCAATTAAGACGCCACCATTGAGCCAAACTATTGCGTTAATGGCGTTACTCCGATCAGCTGATGCAATTGTAAACACAAGCCATTCATAGCTTCCTGATGGAGTAATCGTGGGTTTTTTTTCTTCTCCTCCTCTTCCTTCATTTAACCTTTCTTCCTTTTTATTTCCTTCTTTGTCTTCTTCCTTTTTATTCTTTTTTTTTGTTTTGCTTATGTTGTTTTCCTTCTTTCTTTTTTCTTCCTTCCTTTCCTTTTTTCCTTTATTTCTTTCTTCGTTTCTGTTCTTCTTTTCACCCATTTCTCCTTTCCTTCTTCTCTCCTTTCCTCTATCCTTCCTGCCTGCCTATTATCCATTCTATATAAAATCTCCCTCCCACCTCTCTGTCTCTACGCTCTCACCCTTTTCCATATCTACTCTCCCACCTTTCCCATCACACTTTACCTTTCTATTGATTTTATTATTCATTCTTCTCCCCTCTCCCTCTTGCCTTCTCCCTGTCTTATCTCTCTCTCTCTCTCTCTCTCTCTCTCCCTCCCCCTCTCTCTCTCTCCTTTCCACCACTTTTTCCCATTTCTTCTTTTTTCCAACCCCGTTCCACCCTTTGCCATCTCTCATTCATTTCTGCTGTCTCCGTTATCCATCGCCCCCTTCTTCCTTTTCCATCGCTATTCCCCTTCCCAATATTTCCCCCACTCTCCCCTTCTATACCCCACTCCCATCACCCGTCCCCCAATCTCCCCTCCCATCCCCACTCCCCAACACTCCTCTGCCTCTCCTAATCTCCCCTCCCTACCCTCCGCCTTTCCCTCCCCAATATCCCCCCAGTCTTCCCTCTCCCCCCACGGTCACCATCCGCAATCACCCCATTTCTATCCTCTCTCTCTCTCTCTCTCCCCTCACTCACCTCTACATTCGTTTTGACTGTCCCCTCCAGTAGCTGTCATAATTCACATTTATATGAC
The DNA here is from genome assembly GCF_018991925.1 of Homarus americanus. Classification (NCBI taxonomy): domain Eukaryota; kingdom Metazoa; phylum Arthropoda; class Malacostraca; order Decapoda; family Nephropidae; genus Homarus; species Homarus americanus. The sequence goes on from NW_024747477.1 coordinate 241,713, forward strand.
GTTTTCACCTGTCATATGCCACCCTAATTGTAAATAGGTTTTCGTTCACTACCTATTTCTTTGATGTTATTGTTGCTATTTATTATTATTATTATTACTATTTTTTCATTATTATTATTTTGATTATTGTTGTTGTTGTTTATCATTATTATTATCATTATTGTTTTTTTTCATCGTTATTATATATTTGGTTATTATTGGTAAAGCAGTTGATTTGTGTTGCGTCAATAACCTGTTGTGTTTGTATGATAGATATATATATATATATTATGAAATGTCTTCGATATATATTATGTACATACAGTCCCCTTCACTAGTGCGTTTACAGGGACTCGTCAGGTTTTGTACAGTGTGGCAGCCTTTTGTTTGTTCACATTCGACAGAAGGAAACTCGCAATAGTAAACAAAATATAGAATCAATTTAAAACAATATTAAAATAAATATCTCAAAGTTAATGATTTGTGGAAGGTTATATGATGAGGCCCTGTAAACGCGCTAGTGAAGGCTACTGTACATAGCATTTGGGAATATATCGTTTTGTATACATGGAAGTTTTTTTCCTAAGTGATTTTTTTCATAATTGATAAAATGTTATGTGAATTTAGATTTGTGTTATTTTTTTTTTCTATGCTTGTCTCTTGTGTGTGTGTGTTTGTGTGTGTGTGTGTGTGTGTGTGTGTGTGTGTGTGTGTGTATATAATCTCTTCAATTTCCTGTGTTTCAAACCATTTCCCACATTTTTCCTTCTTTTCACTGCTTACTGTTAATCACCTCTCTCTCTCTCTCTCTCTCTCTCTCTCTCTCTCTTTTTCTTTCTCTCCTCTTTTTCTCTCTCTCTCTCTCTCTCTCTCTCTCTCTCTCTCTCTCTCTCTCTCTCTCTCTCTCTCTCTCTCTCTTCCATCCTTCCAATTGTTTCCCTCATTTTCTTTTTCTCTCTTTCTTGTCTACATAGGTAACTTTGTCTTTTCTTCTCTTATTGTCTTCGTATCATCTTTTTCGTCTTCCTTATTCTTCCTTTTCTTCTCTTCCATCATTTCACTCTCTCCCTTTGTATATTCTCTAGCTTCTCCTCTCTCCCTACTCTTCCTTTATCTCTATCGTCTCTCCTTTCCTCCTTTGGTTCGCCCCCTTTTTGCCCTTTCACTTCTCATATTGTCTCCTCTTTTCTTCTCTATTCAATTTACTTCTGTCCTACCCCCTCCTCTCTCCCTCCTTTCGTGTTGCCTCCCTTATTTCTATTTACCTTTCCTCTCCCCAAATTATCTTACCTACTTACCTCCCTCTCTCCCTCCCATGCTACCAATCGTTCCATCCCTTCTCTCATTTTTGTTCTTACCTTATGCTGTTCTCTTTCATTTCCTTTCCTACTCTTTCTCTCTCTCTCTCTCTCTCTCTCTCTCTCTCTCTCTCTCTCTCTCTCTCTTTCTCTCTCTCTCTGTCCTTCGTCCATCTCTCTTCCTCCCTCCATCACACAACCCACCTACCCTCCTCCTCCTCTCTCCTTCTTCCCCTTCCTTCATCATCCCCTTTCCTATCCCTCATTATATCCTCTATTCCTTTTCCTTCCTTTCTACCGCCTTTCCTTTCCCTCATCTCCCCCCTCTCTCCCCATCATTATCTGTCATTTTCCTTCCCCTCTCTTCTACCTTTCCCCTCCCACCTATCTGTCCTTTCTCCCCTCTCATTATCCCCCCCATTCCCTCTCTTCTATATCTCACTCATACTCCTCTCCCACACGCCTCCCTCCCACCCCCCTCCCTTCCCAGCTAATATCAACGATTATCAGTATGCCAGGGGCGTCTCTCCCCCAAGTAGCTGTGTGGAATGGAATCATGAAATCTGTCAGACGGGACGGACATTCCAGCCACAATTCCTGCGCCAATTACCGTCCATCACCGCTCGTGGAGATGTGTCACTGGCCAAGACCAAAATCCCCAATGAGTAGGCCGTCAGCCTTGGAAGGACTGGGGAGGGGGGTGGGGAAGGTGAAATCGATGGGGACAGCGGGCGATGGTGAGAGTGGGGAATGGTGGCAGGGAGATGGGGGCTGGGTAATGGTGGTGGGGAAGCGAGAATGTGGCAGAAGTGGGAAATGGGTAATGGTGGTGGGGAAGCGAGAATAGTGGGGTTGGCAGGAGTTGGTGGGGCAGGGAATAAGGGAAAGGAGTTGTTGGTGGGGGGATGCGGGGAGTGATGGGCGGGGGGACAGGAAATGGTGGGGGAAGGCGGGGGATAGTGGAGAACTACGGGGAACTGAGGGACGGAAGATGGGGGAAGAGGAGAGAGTCTGGGGGACGGTCTTTTTGAGTTCTGGACGGGAGGTAAAGATTTTTGTTTCCGTCTCTTTTTGAGGTTGAGAGAGTAGACAGGTGAGGGATTCTGTGGAGTGGGAGTGGGGGCAATTCTGTTCTTTATGAGTGGGGAGAGGAAGATACAGGGGTGGGGGGTTAAATTGTCTCGCTACTACTAACGTCTCTCTCTCTCTCTCTCTCTCTCTCTCTCTCTCTCTCTCTCTCTCTCTTTTTTTATAGGGATTTTCCGTCTTATTGATTCTCTCTCTCGGACTGTCTCGATTCTTCTAATTCACGTTTTGTTTTTCTATCTCCTTGTTCTTCCTTGTTGCTTGTGTCTGTTTCTATATACACATAATCTCTCTCTCTCTCTCTCTCTCTCTCTCTCTCTCTCTCTCGTGTTACATAGCTCATGGAGTGTGTTACATAGCTCCAGAGTGTGTTACATAGCTCCAGAGTGTGTTACATAGCTCCAGAGTGTGTTACATAGCTCCAGAGTGTGTTACATAGCTCCAGAGTGTGTTACATAGCTCAGAGTGTTACATAGCTCCAGAGTGTGTTACCTGCTTCAGAGTGTTACATAGCTCCAGAGTGTGTTACGCCAGCTCCTGGAGTGTTACATAGCTCCAGAGTGTGTTACATAGCTCCAGAGTGTTACATAGCTCAGTGTGATACATAGCTCAGTGTGTGATACACTGGCTCCAGAGTGTGTTACATACCTCCTGGAGTGTGTTATAGCTCCTGAGTGTGTTACACAAAACTCCAGAGAGTGTGTTACATAGCTCCTGGAGTGTGTTACATAACTCCTGGAGCGTGTTACATAGCTCCTGGAGTGTTTTACATAGCTCCAGAGTGTTACATAGCATCTATGGTATGGGCCGTAGCCGTGACGTAACTATGACGTGTATGCCATAGTTTCTGAGCCCAGCACTGCTGTGGTTATCTGTCACTGTGTGTGTGTGTGTGTGTGTGTGCTAGAGGTATTTACATAATCACTACGTAGGACTTACCTGGGTACCGTAAGCAGGTGTCAGTGGGGAGAATATTGTAATCGTTGTACGTGTGTGTGTGTGTGTGTGTGTGTGTGTGTGTTGGTTGTACCGCCACCATAATCTTTACCTTCCTGGCCTTTCAGTTACCATCAGCAGAGGGCGATAAGGTTTTGTTCTATGAATACATTTGCATATGTAGCGTTATGGTGTTATCTCTAGTTATCGCCACACCTACATATCAACAATTAAGGTGTGATCTATCGCCAGACTCACACAAGGGCTACGACCTCTATCTCTAGACTCACATTTAAGGCTACGACCTCTGGAATGTTTTGAGCAGACGACTTTAAGACTCTGACCTCTATATATATCATTTGGACTCAGCGTTGAGAGCTTGGCCGATAAATATCTCCAGTATTCTCCTCGAAGGTTGGCCTTAAAAATACCGCCAGAGTTATTTGTTGACAGCTGCTTTGTTTTTACGGCAAGAATCCGGTGTTTCCTCGCCGGAGCGCTAAGATCTGCATTCTAGATACCGTCAGAGTAAATTAAAACGGTATACCCAATACCTATCGCCAGGCTTTGGGTTTATAAATGATTAAAGTTCAAGAATCAGGCTTGTAAATAACGCCGGGGTTAACCTAGATACCTCCAGAATAAATTAAATGTTATATCCTCTAAATGCCAAGGTCAAGGGTCTGGCTAATAAATAACGCCAGAGTAACAGACTACTACTACCACAGTGTACCCTCTAAAGCATCGGCCGTGGACGTTAATGATGAGGTTGGTGGCACTATATCACACCGAGACGTTAGGGCCGCAATGGGTCTTTCCCTCCATAAGTTATTCCTTCTGTTAACCTGTGTGTGTGTGAGGGACGGCAGGTGTTTATTGTATTGTAAGTGTATTTATTACCTTTCTTTCACCTGACCCGACCCGACCCGACCCGACCTGACCCGACCTGACCTGACCCTACCTTACCTTACCTGACCACATCCAAGCACCCTCTAACCGACCAGTTTTCCCAACACCCACTCACCCTACCAGCACATCTTAACACCTCTTTCCTACCCTACCAGCACTTCCCAACACCCACTCACCCTACCAGCACCCCCTCCCCCGCACCCTGCCGGCACATACCAACACCCCCTCATCCTACTAGCACATCCCACCCCCTTTCCACCATCCCAACACATCCCACCACTCCCTACCTTTAGATCGTAATTCTTTTAATTTCCGTAATACCTGCAGTTGTTTCAGATAGATACCCCCCAAAAAAAATATATATAGAGAGATATTCCAATAATGAGAGAGAGAGAGAGAGAGAGGGTGAGTTAGTTTAATAATACAGCGATAAAGCTTCTCGCCGTGATATATATCCTGGTATCGCTACTGCAGCAAAATGGATCCTCGGCCAAATTCATTGAACTTCGTATACTTTTTTTGTCTTAGTGGAAATAACCAATTGTGCTTCGGCTATTAGCAGAGTGTGGGGTGGCCGAGGGCAGGAGGGTGGAGTGAGAGGTGGGGGGGAGTGAGTGGGAGGGACTAGTCTGACGTGGGTTGCTGGCCAGATGTGTAATGGAAACTGTAGCTTTATGGGAATGGTAATTATGGTTGATCTGTGCTGGAATAATATAGTGTGGGTGGGTTGGTGGGTCAGTGGGTTTGTTTGTGAAGCGTGGGGTTGTGTGTGTATATTAGGGGTGTGTTTGGGTGGGTGGAGTGGGGACTGATTGTGTATGGGGTGTGGGCTTGTTTGTTTGAGTTGTGTGGGGGTGTGAGGGAGATGTGTGTGTGTGGTGGAGAAGGGAGGGGGGGATTATGTGTGGGTGGGGTCAGGGGGTGTGTGTGTGTGTGTAGTGGGTGTTGGGGAAAGGGTGTGTGTGTGTGTGTGTGTGTGTGTGTGTGTGTGTATAGTGGGTGAGTAGGGAAAGAGATTATTATTTGTGTGTGTAGTGGGTGGTAGGGAAGAGGTGTGTGTGTGTGTGTATAGTAGGTGTGGGGAAGAGGTGTGTGTGTGTGTGTGTGTGTGTGTGTGTGCATATCGTATGTTTTCCTGGATATTTTTTTATCAAAGGGCAATAGACTCACACTCGATCACTCAGTCAAAGAGAGAACACACACACACACACACACACACACACACGCACACGCATCAATCAAGCTAACACACAGCTTTTCACTCACGTTTATTCGCACGAGTTATGTTCATTCTGACGAGGAAATGGGAGTATAAATATCCCCGAGAAAGTGGGGAATTGAATGTGAATACGAGTGAAAGTAAGATAGAAAGTGAGAGAAAGTGGCAGTGCCTGATTGTAAGATATGGCCTTAGGACCTGTGGACAACACGAGGGAAAGTTGGTAATGTTTTGGGGGTGGGTGGCTAGTGCTCTCTCTCTCTCTCTCTCTCTCTCTCTCTCTCTCTCTCTGCACGGAGGAATATTACTACATAAGTATAATTACAATACATATTTGTTCTCACCTCCTAAACTAATACGAACATAAAAATAACGATATAGAAAATACTGTGTAATATTTAGGTGAAGGAAAATATAGAAAATATAAAACAAAATAAGGGGAAACTCAAGAAATTTTCCCACAACCATTGCACTGTGATTATGACGACTAAAAATTGGCCAATTATGCCCTGATTGCACAGTTGCAAGGATTGAATTCGAAATGGGTGCGGCAAGAATGGGTCCTGTGAGTGAGGGGAAGAAAGGGGATAGGATGTGAGGGGAACTGTTAAGGACGGAGAGGAGAGAGAGAGAGAGAGAGAGAGAGAGAGAGAGAGAGAGAGAGAGAGAGGCAGAAGAGATTAGAAAGGGGTGGAATAAAGGGTAATGAGCAGAGAGAGGGGGAGAGAATGGAGGAAAAGATTGGAGAGGGGATGAAGGGGTGATGGAAGGACGAATGAGAGAAACCTGGAGGAGGAGAAGAAGAAGAAGAAGAAAGACGGAGGGTGAAGAACAGACGAAGATAGGAATAAGAGAGAGGGTGAGACGAAATGGGGTGGGGGGGGAGTAGGGTGAGAAAATGGAGAAGGGAAAGGTATATAGGAGTAGGGAGGGAAGAAGAGGGAAGGGAGGAGAGGCAGAAGGAGGAAGAAAGTTCTCACTCTCACCAAGCTGAGTTGTCAAAAATCCATCAGATAAAAAGCAACAGCCAACGACCTTAGGAATACGAAGCAGGAAATGGAAGTAGGGGAGGGAAGGAGGGGAGGTAGGTGGAGTAAGAGGAGGAGGAGGAGGAGGAGTTAGAAAAGGGGGGGGAAAGAGTAAGGAGGAGGGGTAGGAGAAGTACAGAAAGAGAAGGGGGGAGGGGACGAAGGAGGAGTAAGAGAGGATTGGTGGGGGGGAAGGAGGAGGAGGGAGGGAGGGTAAGGGGAGTAAGAGGGCATGAAGACGTAATAGAAAGAGGAGGGGAACGTAGGAGTAGGAAGGGGTGAAGGAGGGGAGGAGGAGGTAAAGGAAATGAGGAGTGAAGGAGTAGGGGGGATGAAGGAGAAGAGGGAGGAGGAGGAGGGGTGAAGGAGGAGTTTGAAGGGGTGGAGGAAAAGGAGGGAGAGGAAAAGTAGGAGGAGGTGAAGTAAGAGAAAGAGGAAGAGGCGGAGGAAAACGTGAGGGCAAATAGTGGGAGGAAAATAACAGACCAGGTCGAAACAAGAGTAAAATGGTGATGGAAGAAGAAGAAAAAAAAGAAAAAGAAGGAAGAGGAGAAGTAGGAAGTGAATGAAGAACAATGATGAGGTGAACAAAGAAAATAGGAAGAGAAAGTGTGTCAGTGTTTGGGTATTGGTAGAGTACCTCTTGTTGAGACACCACAACATGCAAGTCTCTCTCTCTCTCTCTCTCTCTCTCTCTCTCTTCTGAGCACACCACACTCACAGACATAAACAAACATTCTCACAGACAGACGCACACTGACAAGCCAAGACTAAAACAACACACACACACACACACACACACACACACACATATATACAGACAGAGCGAGGGAGTTGAAGGTATTAGTTTTCCATAAATACACCAATATGTGAAGCTGGTGGAAAAAGCAATATTTGGAAGGAAAAAATATGACCATTGACACCTGGTCTGGATGACACGCTGGTAATTGTCCACCTGTCTGGCTGAGGCATAGTTGGTGTGTGTGTGTGTGGGGGGGGGTGGGGTTATTTTTTAGTGTCATACGAGGTCAAACATACATACATCTCTCCCTCCCTACAACTATGTAACCTCTATATTGGTTCATGGTTGTCAGGTAGGAATGGAGGTGTGTAGTCGCTTGTCTATTGGTTCGTTATGGTCTTGTAGGGAGGAGAGGGGGGTACTGTATAGTCTTTTTTTAGGTATATTGCTTCGCTTTGGTTATGTAGGGATGATTGTATCTCCATTTAGTTGAGTAGATTTGTATATTTACGTCTTATAGGTTCAGATATGCTTCGCTATATGTAAGGTATATCTGTTTATAAAAGTTCGTATAATAACATGGTATACTATGAAGAGAAGTCTTTAAAGAGATGATATACACTTCCCTGAGTATATTGGGGTTATATTTACACATCCTTGGGTATACTGGGGTCATATTTACACATCCCTGAGTATACTGGGGTCATATTTACACATCCATGGGTATACTGGGGTCATATTTACACATCCCTGGGTATACTTGGGTCATATTTACACATCCCTGGGTATACTGGGGTCATATTTACACATCCCTGAGTATACTGGGGTCATATTTACACATCCATGGGTATACTGGGGTCATATTTACACATCCCTGGGTATACTGGGGTCATATTTACACAACCATGGGTATACTTGGGTCATATTTACACATCCCTGGGTATACTGGGGTCATATTTACACATCCCTGAGTATACTGGGGTCATATTTACATCCATGGGTATACTGGGTCATATTTACATCCCTGGTATACTGGAGTCATATTTACACATCCATGAGTATACTCGGGTCATACTAGGTCACTGTGTTATGGTAGGGGTCATATACGTTATCCTTCCGCTTGGTATATTATCTGAGGTCATTTTAGGTCAGATATATGACCTGGGCTTTAACATACACTGGAATCAAAGTTTGTTCGGTTGAAGGGGGAAGATGGGGTGAGGTAGGGAAGGTGAGGAATGGAGGAGGGAGGTAAGAAGGGGAGGGGGGGTAAGGAAGGAGAGAATAAAGGAGGAGGGAGAAGGAGATGAAGGGAAGGAGTAGAGGGAGAGAGATGGGGTGAGTGGGAAGACGAGGAATGGAAGAGGGAGGTAAGAAGGAGGGGTAAGGAAGGAGGGAAAAGAAGGTGAAGGGAAGGAGTAAGGAGACAGGTGGGGTGAGAGAGGTGGGGAGGTATGGATGAAGTGAAGGGAGGACGAAGGAAGAGAGGTAAAGGGGGAAAGGGAAGGGAGGTGAAGGAATAAGGAAAGAACGAATGTTGGGGAAGGAAGGAGAGGAAAGGCGTTGAGCGAATAAAATGGGAGAGAGAAAAGGGAGATAGGCAAAAGGAGATGGAAGAGTAGAGAAGAGGGGAAGACAGAGGGAATGGAGGAGTAGGAAGGAAGGAAGAAGAGTTAAGGGGTGAGGATAACGAGAGAGAGAGAGAGAGAGAGAGAGAGAGATAATATACCCTGGAGGAGGAGCCAAGACAGAGTGCTACTTGATCATTATTGGTGGAAGGGGAGGGAGGGGGAGAAAGAAGGGAGGGGAAGGCCGGTTAAATATTAATTCCTGGGTCCATATTTTTGTTCTCTCTCTTTCTCTCCGTTACTTATCTTCCATTTCCGTCTCTCTACCCTTCGTTTGTCCCTCTTTCTCCATCCAACTCTCCCCTTCCTCCTCTCATAGTCCCTCTCTCATCCTCTTTCCTCCTCCTCCTCTCACTGCCCTCTCACCCTCCTCCTCTCATAGTCCCCCTCTCATCCTCTCCCCTACTCTCTCACCCTTCTCCTCCTCCCGCTCCTTCTCATTCATTTTCCCTCCCCCTCCTCCCCTCCCCCCCTCCTCCCCTCCCCCCCCCCACCCCCAGGAATTAGTAAGCAAGGACAACAAACTCAATCAAGAAACACACACGTCGCTCATTACAGCCTCCATCCGCCGTACACACACACACACACACACACACACACACACAGAGTCGCGAATAAAACATAATCGATTGAACGGATCAGATCCTTTTGAGTCACTTATAAAGAGAATTAGCACAGACAAACACTTTACTAATGAGTTTAAGTCCCGTAAAAAAAAAAAATCAGTATTGGATTAACTAGTACAATGATTCTTGGCTCTAAACCTGTGGAGGACTGGTGGTGTGGGTGAGTGGTGAGGGTGCTCAGTACTGGGGGGGGTGAGTGGTGAGGTGCTGCAGTACTGGTGGTGGGGTGGTGGTGAGGTGCTCCAGTACTGGTGGTGGTGGGGTAAGTGGTGAGTGCTCTGGTGGTGGGAGGTGAGTGAGTACTGCTGCTCAGTACTGGTGCAGTGGTGGTGAGGTGCTCCAGTACTGGTGGTGGGGGGGGAGTGTGAGGTGCTCGGTACTGGTGGTGTGGGTGGTGGTGAGGTGCTCCAGTACTGGGGGTGGTGGTGAGGTGCTGCAGTACTGGTGGTGTGGGGGTGGTGGTGAGGTGCTCCAGTACTGGTGGTGGTGGGGGGGAGTGCTCAGTACTGGTGGTGGTGGGGGTGGTGGTGGGTGCTCCTGGTGGTGGTGGGGGGTGGTGGTGAGGTGCTCCAGTACTGGTGGTGGGGAGGATGGTGGTGAGGTGCTCCAGTACTGGTGGTGGTGGGGGGTGGTGGTGAGGTGCTCCAGTACTGGTGGTGGGAGGATGGTGGTGAGGTGCTCCAGTAACTGGTGGTGGTGGGGGGTACTGGTGGTGGTGGGGGGTGAGTGGTGAGGTGCTCCAGTACTGGTGGTGGGGGGGGTGAGTGGTGAGGTGCTCCAGTAGTGACGTAAGAGGTTAATAGTAACAATATTTAACGATGATCATATTGGCGTCATGAAACTAATAACTAATTAAGCTTCAGTTTATAATGGTGCCATAAAAGTATTGATTATTATCATACCTGAGCTCTATAATGGTGCCAGGATCACAATGACTTAATGGCACGTTGTGATGCAGGGTATAATGGCGCAGATTAATAGTGTAAGAAAATAATAAAATGTTGTGACATGAGGCATAATGGTGTAAACAGGTTAATTGTACTATAAAGGACCCAAAATATATTAATTGCATATAAATTCAAGAGGTAATGGCGTAGTTATTGGCGCTGGGGGATTTATTCAGGGAGTGTCAATTCGTACTTAGGCCTACAACGCATGCTAATTTATATAGGCCTATGAGATTTAGTAAAAATTTAAGATTTTTAGACAGGTAAGACAGGATTTACTGTATTTTCATGGAGCTGACTGACGCATCCCAACACAACACGTATGAAAGGAATTAATAAACACGTGTGATAAATGTGAGAGAGAATAGGATAGAGAAGTAAATACGTGAAAGTGTTTAGAGAAAATATTAAGGCTTGAGAGTGAACGGCCATGTATGTGTGTGTGTGTGTGTGTGTGTGTATATCTGTGACGATCATGAGAGAGAGAGAGAGAGAGAGTTAACGGCCATGTGTGTCTAAGTAAGAGTTAACGGTCATGTGTGTGTGTGTGTGACGGCCGTGGAGGAGGCATCACCCACGTCACACTCTGGACCGGTGCAGTAATAGCGGCTTATTGAATTATCGGCAGACCAAAAACTGATATTTATAACCCCACCCCACAACCTCTTGCCTTATAGATCCAGGGACACAATATGACAGCTTTTGTAATATATATTGATAAATTGTGCTTGGACTCTGCACAACATCATTATTTACTTGTTTTTTGTTGTTGTTTTAAAGCAAATTTGAATTCCGAATATTGATAAAGTTGTGATTACTATTATTATTATTATTGTCGTTCTTATTATTATTATTATTATTATTATTATTATTATTATTATTATTGTCTATTATTATTATTATTATTATTATTATTATTATTATTATTATTATTATTGTTGTTGTCATTATTATTATGATTTTTTAATATATTGACAAACTCTATATTACTGTTTTATAAACGTTCAAATACCCAAGAAATGACCACCACGTTAACTCCATTTGTATAACATATGTAGGTGTACATGTGACTATAGCATCTGTCTGTAAGTGTACACGTGCCTAATATGTGTCTGTAAGTGTACATGTGACTATATCATCTGTCCGTAAGTGTACACACAAGGTACTTTAAGTGGCTGTCTACGACCTTAATGTTGAGAAAATGATGAACAAAGCGATGTGTTGAGGGGGGGGGATGAGAGAGTGAGGATAAAAGAGAGACATGGATATTGTAGGATAGAAGTGAAGGAGATCATAGACATAAGGAGAAGAAGGATAATAAGAGAGAGAGTGGGGGGGGAGGATAGGGAGATGAAGAACAAACTCTGGTAAATGAAGAACAAATACGTTGATTAATGAACTTGACTTAAGTAATTATGTTATGAAGCAATGTACTAAGTTTCCATTTGATCCGTGAAACCGTTTTTAAGTTATTGCACGGACAAGAGGTTAAGTGTGGATGGACAGACATACACACGGGTGGAATTAGCACTATATTGCCCGGTACTTGTACGTTTTCTGTGTGTGTGTGTGTGTGTGTGTGTGTGTGTGTGTGTGTGTGTGTGTGTATAAAAGGGTGTAATGCAAAAATAAGTAAATGAGGAGATAAGATAGATACATAGATAAGAATGGAGAGAGAGGACTACCACCATCACCACTATTTACCACCATCACCAGTCCTGTCACAACTATCATCATCACTCCTATTAACATCACCACTACTACCACTAACACCACTATCACCACTGCTATTACCACTACCACCACTATTAATACCACTTATCATCACCTCCACCACCATTATCACAACCACGATTACCACCATCGTCATTACCACCACCATCACCACCACCACCATCACCACTACCACCGTCAGCCTCCATTACCTCTTCTTCCTCCTCCTCTACAACAACAGGAAGAAGAGCAACAAAGGAGGAGGAAGAGGGGGAGGATAGGGCAGAGGGAGAGAAGAGGTAGAGGAAGAGGGAAAGCTATATAAGAGAAGAGGAAGACAAGAAGAAATAAGAAGATAGGAAATGTGAGGAGAGAAACCAGATTAGGAAAAAGGGAAGAGGAGGAAGTGAATAAAGAAGAATAAGAAGAAAGCAAAGAGGAAGTGAAGGGGGGAGGATAAAGAGGGATAAGAAGAGAGGGAAGAAGAGAGAAGGTTTGATGATGGAAGGAACTGGACCCCTCGCTCCGTCACTATCAAGGCTCACTAATGGCTAACGCTCTGTGGCCTGACCAATCCGCTTTAAGGTTTCATTCTGCCAGCTTTTGCCACCGACCAACCTGCTTTAAGTTAGCCCTCTACCATTTTTTGCTCTCCACCAATCCTCTTTAAGCTTTGCCTCTCCAGGTGTTGCCGGTGACCAATCAGCTTCAGGCTTTGGTTTCCATCTTTAGGTGTTGGTCATTTCAGCCAATCAGGTTTTAGTTTTATCTTGTCTTATGTGTTGTAATGAGCCAATGATCTCTTTAGTTCTCCATTTCGATAGGTATGGTCGGTAAACCAATCCACTTTAAGCTATTTTTCCCCAGGTGTTGCCGTAAGCCAATCCTCTCTAAGCTTTATCCTACCGTGGTCTTGCCGTCGACCAATGCGCTTTAAGCTCTTCCTCACACAGGTGTCTCCGTCGACCAATCCGTTTTAAGCTTTCTTTGTACCTAGCTTATACCTGGATCGATATTCTCTCTCTCTGTTTCTTGCAGGTAAAGGCGTGATAATGTTAATTTCTTGAGCTAAATGTTAAATTGTTCCTTCCAGTGACCGATATATATTAACTAGAGTGACTTAATCTAACATTTGGCGAGTTGTAAATGTTAAAAAATGTTCTCACCCGCTTTGTTAATGTTAATATCTTCAGCGGCCGATTCTTATTTGATTGTTAGATTCTTCTATTCAGGTTTAATTACAGAGACTAACTCATTCACTCAAGTTAATAATGTATTGTTAAGTTTGTCTGTAGGTTAATATATCTGACTCTCATTCTTCCACTTAGAGAGAGTTGAGATGTTAAATTCTTGACGTTCGTTCTCGCCCTCGTCCTCGTCCCCTCGTCCCCGTCCCCTCCCCCTCGTCCCCTTCCCCTCCCCCTCGTCCCCTCCCTCTCCCCTCCCCTCGTCCCCTACCCCTCGTCCCCTTCCCCTCGTCCCTTCCCCCATCCACTTCTCCCCATCTTCCCCCATCCTCTTCCTCCCCATCTCCTCCCCTCATCCTCGTCCTCTCCATCTTCCCCTCCCCTCGTCCTCTTCCTCCCCATCTCCTCCCCTCATCCTCGTCCTCCCATCTTCCCCTCCCCCTCGTCCTCTTCCTCCCCATCTCCCTCCCCTCCCCTCATCCTCGTCCTCTCCATCTTCCCCTACCCTCGTCCTCGTCTTCGTCCTCGCCCGGGCCTCGCCAATAATAGGATATCACTGAAAAACCTTCAATGTGAAAGTCGTTTTGAATAAAGTTTTTGTTCTGTCTTTTTTATACAATATCCAATTTCCCCTTTTTTTTTAGCGGATAATTTCCGGCTTTAGGGCACCTTTAGCTCCTGGTCACGGCTATTGTAGAACTGAGGGTCAAGGCTACCGTAGAGTTGTAACTAATGTGAATGTGGAGGGTCATGCCAATTGTAGAACTGCAACTATTGTAAAATTATGGCTATTCAATTTACGGATCAAGGCTATTGTAGAGTTGTAACTTGTGTAGAACTGGGGATATTGTAGAACTGGGGTATCAGGAGCATTGTAGAACTGTGGAATGTATATATTGTAAAAATGTGGATCGTAACTATAGCAGAACTGTAGGTCATAGCGATTTTAGAACTCTGGAATCTTAGCTATTGTAGAAATTTGAGATCCTAGCTATTGTAAAATCGTGGGTTGTGTTTTCTGTAAAACTATTGGCCGTGGTTATTGTAGAAAAATATCTTCACTATTGTAGTAATGTGTATCGTAGCTTATGTAGTAATTCTGGGACTGTGGATTGTATCTATTATAGAACTGGATATCGTACGGTAGTTATTGAAAAAAAAAACCTGGAGATCGTAGCTATTGTAGAACTATAAAAATTCCGGTTCGCTTAAGGCCAGGTGGTGAGGCCAAGTTTTTTTTTCCAATTTAGGCTTTAGGTTTTTATTGTAGTCACTGTATTGTAGTCACTGTATTGTAGAGTCATGGTATTGTAGTCACTGTATTCTAGAGTCACTATTGTATTGTACAATCGAATTTGTTGAAGGTATTTTCAACTGCTGTCATAAGGAAATGTGAAGAAATTAGTCACTGATGCGTCACACAATGTTGATTTAGGGTTAGTTATATTTAATCCTAGAGAGAGAGAGAGAGACTATCAAATAAATAGTCGTAAGCAGTGTTTAATATTTTCAGCATCCCATCTGCAGTGTAGGGGAGGGGGAGGGGGATGGCTGGTACATCTCCTACTTCCCCTCTCCTCCCCTCCCATCCTCCCCCCCATCCTCCCCTCCCCATCCTCCCCTCCCTCATCCTCCCCCCATCCTCCCCTCCCCATCCTCCCCCCTCCCTCCCCCCCCCCCATCCCCCCTCCCCCCCATCCTCCCCTCCCTCATCCTCCCCCTCTTATTGAACCCTCGTCGTGTCGTTTTATTTATCGTTGGCAACAGTGGCTGGCGGCGGTATCGTAAATCCAGGTCCCACTAATTAAGACACCAAGGTAAATTTCCTGTGTTGCCCACTGTAAGCATTTCGAACGCCACTGTAAGCATTTCGAACGCCAGTGTAGGGATTTTCGAGCGCCAGGGTTTATGGATTTTTGGCTAAGGTCCTGTGGGTAGGGATTTTTTTGGGTAATGATAGGAATTTTTTGAAGGTTAGGGTAGGGATTAATGAAGGCCAGGGGTGAGGATTAATGAACCATGGGTAGGGATTAATGAAGGCCAGGTAGGATTAATGAAGGCCAGGGTAGGGATTAATGAAGGCCAGGGGTAGGGATTAATGAAGGCCAGGTAGGGATTAATGAAGGCCCACACCTCCCCTACACCTGTAGTACTCCTCCTACACCCCAGTACTCCTCCCTACACTCCATTACCCTCCCTACACCCCAGTACTCCTCCCTACACCCCAGTACTCCTCCCTACACCCCAGTACTCCTCCCTACACCCCCAGTACTCCTCCCCTACACCCCAGTACTCCTCCCTACACCCCAGTACTCCTCCCTACACCCCAGTACTCCTCCCTACACCCCAGTACTCCTCCCTACACCCCAGTACTCCTCCTTACACCCCAACACCTCCCCACACCCCAGTACTCCTCCCACACCCCAGTACTCCTCCCTACACCCCCAGTACCTCCTCCCTACACCCCAGTACTCCTCCCTACACCCCCAGTACTCCTCCCTACACCCCAGTACTCCTCCCTACACCCCAGTACTCCTCCCTACACCCCAGTACTCCTCCCTACACCCCATTACTCCTCCCTACACCCTGTGCACTCCTCCCCTACACCCCAGTACTCCTCCCTACACCCCAGTACCCTACACCCCAGTACTCCTCCCTACACCCCAGTACTCCTCCCTACACCCTAGTACTCCTCCCTACACCCCAGTACTCCTCCCACTCTCCAGTACTCCTCCCACACCCCAGTACTCCTCCCTACACCCAGTACTCCTCCCCTACACCCCAGTACTCCTCCCTACACCCCCAGTACTCCTCCCACACCCCAGTACTCCTCCTACACCCCAGTACTCCTCCCCACACCCCAGTAATCTCCTCCCTACACCCCAGTACTCCTCCCACCCCAGTACTCCTCCCTACACCCCAGCACTCCTCCTACACCCCAGTACTCCTACCCTGTGCACTCCTCCCTGCACCCCAGCACCCTCCTTACACCCCAGCACTCCTCCCTACACCCCAGTACTCCTCCCCTACTCTCCAGCACTCCTCCCTACTCTCCAGTACTCCTCCCTACACCCCAGTACCTCCCTACACCCCCAGGCATCTCCCTACACCCCAGTACTCTCCCCACCCAGTATTCCTCCCTACACCCCAGTACTCCTCCCTACACCCCAGTACCTCCCTACACCCCAACACCTCCCCACACCCCCAACACCTCCCACACCCCAACACTCCTCCCTACACCCCAGCACCTCCTTCCTCCAGCACCTCCTCACCCCAGTACTCCTCCCTACACCCCAATACTCCTCCCTACACCCCAGTACTCCTCCCTACACTCCATTACTCCTCCATAACACTCCATTACTCCTCCCTACACTCCAGTACTCCTCCCTACACTCCAGTACTCCTCCCCACTCCAGTACACTTCTCCCTACTCCTCCAGTACCTCCCTACACTCCAGTACTCTCTTTACACCCCAGTACTCCTCCCCACACCCCAGCACTTCCCCACACCCCAGTACTCTCACCTGCACTCCCCAACCCAGTACTCCTCCCTACACCCCAGCACTCCTCCCTACACCCAGTCCCTTACACCCAGTACTCCTCCCTACACCCAGCACTCCTCCCTACACCCCAGTACTCCCGTTACACCCCAGCTCCTCCCTGCACCCCAGTACCCTCCCACACCCAGTACTCCCATAACCCCAGCACCCTCCCTACACCCTAGTACTCCTTACACCCAACGCCTCCCTACCAGTAGCTCCTTGCACACCCCAGCACGCTCCTACACCCCAGCAGCCTCCCTAACCTCAGAACTCCTCCCTACACTCCAGTACTCCTCCCTACACCCCAGCACTCCTCGTTACACCCCAGTACTCCTCCCTACACACACTCCTCCCTACACCCCCAGTACTCCTCGTTACCCCAGTACGCCTCTACACCCCAGCACTCCTCCCACCCCCCAGTACTCCTCTTACCCAGTACTCCTCCCTACACCCAGTGCTCCCCACACCCCAGCACTCCTCCCTACACCCAGTACTCCTCCCACACCCCAGTACTCCCTACCCCCCCAGCACTCCCTCCCCCATCCCTCCCTACACCCCCCCAACCCAACTCCTCCCCTACACCCCAGTACTCCTCCCCACCTCCCTACACCCCAGCACTCCTCCCTACACATACACAGTATCCCTACACCCCAGTACTCCTCCTACACCCCATCCTCCTCCCCATACCCTAGTGCTCGTCTCTACTCCCAGTACACCTCTCCACACCCCAGTACACCTCCCCACACCAGTATACCTCCCACTCCCCAACACCCCAGTACACCTCCCACACCCAGTCACCTCCCCCTCACACCCAGTACCTCCCCACACCCAGTACACCCCACAGTACCTCCCCACTCCCTAGTACACCTCCCCAGTACATCTCCCCCACCCAGTACCCCTCCCAGTGCATTCCCACCCAGTACATCTCCCCACCCCAGTACACCTCCCACACCCCAGTACACCTCCCAGCATCCCTCCCCACACCCAGTACACCTCCCACCCCAGTACCTCCCCCAGTACACCTCCCGACACACCTCCCTACCCCAGCATCACCTCTAATCTCCTCTCCATCCTTAGTCCAAACTCCCTCTCCATCCTCCCCTCCTTCTCTTCCTGACACCCCCCTCTCCACGGGAGGAGAGGCATCGTGATAGTCAGGTCTTCCTTGACGCCGTGAGGACCGAGACACGAGCAATAATTGACTTGTATGGAAGCACTTGAGACACAAGACCTCTCTCTCTCTCTCTCTCTCTCTCTCTCTCTCTCTCTCTCTCTCTCTCTCTCTCCCACGTGCCTCCTCCTCTTATTCTCTTTTGGTCGGGGAGGAGAACACAACTTCGACATCTCTTCTTTTTGACGATGTTTTATTGTTATTTACGTCTTTTCCCTCCCTCTCCCCCTTCTCCCCACGTCTAACCTTCACCCCACCTCTCCCCATCTGGTTGTTTTTGTCTGTTGATTTTGAGGTGTGTTTACTTTGGGTTTCCAAGAGGGTGAGGGGGAGAGGCTCCTTGAATGTTGTCTTGAAAAATAAATTATACGAGGCCAAGTAGAAATATCGAGGTGGTTAGAGTTCAGTGACCCTCCCCCCCCCTCGCCCTCTCTCCCACGACGCGTGTTGGAGAGAAGTGTTTTCCAAATCCGGTGGCGGAGGGAACCATCACGACCGGTTATCCTGCGCACGACGCCCAGGTACTTGTCGGACCGATGAAACAATCGTGGTGAGCAAACACTCGCCTTTGTCAAGTTGCGATTAGGCAAATACCAGTTAGAGTCGACATAAGCACTCGACCAAGCCCCCTTTATGTGAGTCCCTTTTGTCGCGTCGGGTGGTGGTGGCGTCTCTCTCTCTCTCTCTCTCTCTCTCTCTCTCTATACTGTCTGTCTGTGTCTGTCTCTGTCTGTCTGTTACCCGCTTGGAGTACGCTACAAGCTCCTATGGGTTGCCACGAACGACTTAAAACCACTTCAAATCACCGTCCCTTCCTTCTACCGCCACCAACTTTTAATGAACGGACCTTGATAAATTTATTTTTTTTTTTTACTTTTATTATTATTATTTTTTCATTTTCCCAGTGAGATTCATCAGCTCCGGGACACCTGGATACTGGACAATCTCTACACTGTTTTTGTGTGTGTGTGTGTGTGTGTGTGTGTGTGTGTGTGTGTGTGTAATAATATATAATAATAATTAACGGTTTATTGAAAAAGTTCTGCAGCCCGAAGGCTGAAAATATACATTGGGCATAAATGACATATACATTGGTGGTTTAACAAAAGCCTTCATTAGAAAGGTAAAGGAACATACAGTGAACATACAGATTAATGTAGGTGTTGAACAGCAAAACGTAGTGTAACTCCCTCCCAGATGGTGTTAGGAGGGACCTCACGTGGTGTAGTAGTTCTCACAGATGTGTTATGAGGGCCTCACGTGGTGTAGTAATTCCTCACAGATGGTGTTATGAGGGCCTCATGGTGTAGTAATTCCCTCACAGATGGTGTTGAGGGCCTCGTGGTGTGTAATTCTCACAGATGGTGTTATGAGGGCCTCACGTGTAGTAATTCCCTCACAGATGGTGTTATGAG
The DNA here is from genome assembly GCF_018991925.1 of Homarus americanus. Taxonomy (NCBI): domain Eukaryota; kingdom Metazoa; phylum Arthropoda; class Malacostraca; order Decapoda; family Nephropidae; genus Homarus; species Homarus americanus. Next base: position 261,138 of record NW_024747477.1, read on the forward strand.
GGCCTCACGTGGTGTAATGCTCCTTCACATATGGTGTTATGAGGGCCTCACGTGGTGTAGTAATTCCCTCACAGATGGTGTTATATGAGTGAGTGTGGTTCCAGGCCTTCCTATCGTAGACGGATTAACACATTGCTGGTAGTTGGGTCTCACGGGCCGTTATCACTGGGTACCTGGGACCTCACTGTGTGAAAGGTCAACTTAGGTACCACTGTTACTGTTGAGTTGTTCTTACTGACAGCACTGTTCACCACTGTTCACCTCTGTTTAACACTGGTTCCATTTCTTTCCTAAATGAAATAGTAACTTCTGGCGTGAACTTGTTGATATTCCGGTGGGGAGGAGGGTTCAGGGAGGGAGTTGGTATGGGCCAACATAACAGTTGACCTGGCTGCCGAGAGGAGCGCCAGGTACGTCTTGACCCTTCGGTGGTCAGGGTGTGTGTGTGTGTGTGTGTGTGTGTGTGTGTGTGTTTAAATGAAAAATTACATCACAAGAGGGTGGAGAATAGCCAGTTCAGGGACCTCCATGTTGGTCAGCTCGGGTCTTACTCAATGAACGGCTGCTGGGATGCAGTAACACACACACACACGTAACGCACACACACACACACACACCACACACACACACACACACACACACACACACGTACCCTCCCTAGTACTTAAATACAGACCATCACGCCGTGTCGTCATACACAGTAAAAACAGCTCAGAGGGGAAGCTGTTAGTATATTTCAACATCCTAGAAAAGTGATTCACAGTAATTGAGAAACCAAATATTGTCATATATCTGTGTGTGTGTGTGTGTGTGTGTGTGTGTGTGTGTGTGTGTGTGTGTGTGTGTATATATATATGTGTGTGTGTGTGTGTGTGTGTGTGTGTGTGTGTGTGTATGTATGTATGTTGTGAGCTAAAGAGGCGTATGTCAATTGTCAGTGGTCTCTCTCTCCCAATCTCAACCCTTTCTATTCACTCTCTCTCTCCCTCCTTCCATCTTCTCCCACCTCTTCCCTACTCTCCAAGTCGCCTCCCACCTCTCCCAACCTTTCTCTCCCTCTCCCCTTGCTCTCCCACCTCTCACCGGTAACGCTCTTCACATGATATACGATTCGGTAAGAGGAAAAAACAATTTAGAAATAAATGATATGTTGTAGTACTTCAGAGAGTCCAGGATCTTTGAGAGGTTAGCCTGGATAGTGTGTGTGTGTGTGTGTGTGTGTGTGTGTCGTTCCTGGTACATAAGGCCGGCACCACCTCGACCCCCCCCAACTGTAACGTTCGGTGCCAACTCACAGCTGGATTTATTTCCTCAATTGTGATTGGTGGGTTAGAGGGACAATAACAACGATTTCTATTGGTCAGCCACATGTATGTTTAACCCTTCGCTTCAAACTTTCCAAACTTGGTTGTATTTTCTCTCTACTTTTCGTTTTTAACTTAGATCAATTGACGAAGAACTATGAGACAGAACAGCGGAATATACACCAGTTGTTTGTTGTTGACGGCCTATTATAACACTGATGCTTGTTATAGTGTCAGTTAAATTATCTTCGTGTAACAGATATTCCCCTGTCTGTCTGTCTGTCTGTCTGTCTAATCTATCTATCTATCTATCTATTTCTCTATCTCTGTCTGTCTGTCTGTAAGTAACTGTTATTCATGTCTTTGTCCATCTGTCTGTTTGTCTGTCTCTTGTTACGTCTCTGTCTCTCTCCATGTAGTTGTTGTCTCCCTCCCCTGCCCCCCCCTGCCCCCCCCTGTCTCTCACTCATATAGTTCCCACCATCAACAGGACAACCTTGGTGTTTAAGGTATAAGGTAGGAGGGATGTTCTAAACTTGTTGCACTCTTCCTCCTCCTCCTCCTCCCTCCTCCTCCCTCCTCCTTCTTTCCCCCTCCCTCCCTCCCTCCTCCTCCCTCCCTCTTCCTCCCTCCCTCCTCCCTCTCCTCCTCCTCCTCCTCCTCCTCCTCTTTCCTCCTTCCTCTTCTTTTCATTCCTTCCCTCATCTCTTTTCTTTGTCTCCTCCTTTTTCTTCTATCTTCCTTCCATCTGTCCTATTATCCCTTTCTCCTCCTTCCCCCTTTTTCTTCCTTCCCTCTCCTCTATCACCCTTCCTTTAATCTCTCTCTCTCTCTGGTATATGATAAACACATTAAATTCAATTGGACGTGTTGTGTTGAAGAGGTCTCTACAGGACACCCCACCTCCCCTCACCCTACAGGACACCTTACTCCCTCACCCCTACAGGACACCCCTACAGGACACCCCCCCCTCCCCCTACAGGACACCACCCTCAACCCTACAGGACACCCACTCCCACAGGACACCCTCACCCCCACCTACAGGACACCTTTACCTCCCCTCAACCCTACAGGACACCACCCCACAGGACACCCTCCTCCCTCACCCTACAGGACACCTTTACCCTCTCAACCCCACAGGACACCCTCACCTCCCCTCACCCTACAGGACACCTTTACCTCCCCTCAACCCCACAGGACACCCTCACCCCTACAGGACACCCCTGCCTCCCCACCCTGCACGGGACACCCACACCCTCCCCTCACCCCTACAGACAGGACACCTCACCCCTACAGACACCCTCACCTCCCACCCCTACAGACAGGACACCCCACCCCCTACATGACACCCTCACCTCCCTCACCCCTATACACACGCAGCCCCACGTACACACTGCCCCACGTACACACTGCCCCACGTACACACTGCCCCCACGTACACACTGCCCCACGTACACACTCGCCTCGTACACACCCTGCCCCTCGTACAACTGCCCTCGCCACACACTGCCCCTCGCACACTGCCCTCGTACACACAGCCTCACGTACACACTGCCCCACGTATACACACTGTCCCACGTCACACTGCCCCACACACACTGTCCCACGTACACACTGCCCCACGTACACACTGCCCCACGCACACACAGCCCTCAAATACACACAAACCTCAGATACACACAGCCTCACGTACACACACAGTCAGGTACGCACAGCCTCACATACATACATACACCGTCACTTATACATACACACACACACAAACACACTTAACAGCGTGCCTCTAATTAAGTAGGATTTCTGAATTACGACTCGAAGCAGGTCTAGGTGGAGGGGCGTCTACCTGGAGTGAGGTGAGGGGCGTCTACCTGGAGTGAGGGTGAGGGAGTGGCTATCAACCGTGTGAGGAAATGAGAGGGACTACAGTAGCGAGGGTGAGTGAGGGGGAGAGGGAGGGAGGAGGCAATCATAATAGCAGTGAAGAGGGAAGGAAGGCCTGAAGGGCGAGGAGGTGGAGGGAGAGAGAGAGGGAGGGAGGGAGGGAGGGAGGGAGGGGTGATATAGGGACGAGGGAGATATAGGGGTGAGGGATAGGATGTAGAGGTGAGGGAGAGGATATAGGGGTGAGGGATAGGGATCTACAGGTGAGGGAGGGGATCTTATGAGGGAGGGAATCTTGGGGTGAGGGAGGGAATCTTGGGGTGAGGGAGGATCTTTGGGGTGAGGGAGGAATCTTGGGGTGAGGGAGGGAATCTTGAGGATGAGGGATCTAGGGATAAGAAAGAGTGTTCAGGAGTGAGGGAGGAGATTCTAGCTGGGGAGGGGAGTGAGGGAGAGTATCTAGCTGTGGGTGGTGAGGATTCTAACAGTAAGAGACTAAGGGAGAGAAACTAGAGTATTTGAGAGATAGAGAGAGACATTTAGAAACAAGTGAGAGAAAGGAGAGTGAGAGAGAAGATTGGTAAAAGGGAGAGAGGGAAGTTTAGAGATAGAGAGATTTGGAGAAGGAGAGTTAAATAAAGACAATTAGAAGGATGAGACGAGGAGGGAAAGTTAGGATGAGGTGAGAGGAAGGAGGAAGAGGTAGGAAGGGAGAGTTAGAAGAGAAAGCGAGAAGAGGAGAGGAGAGAGAATAAGAGACGCGATGAGGGAGGAAGACAAGAAGAAGGAAAAGAGATGAGAGGAAGAAAGAAGGATAGGAAGGTAGAATTAAAGAAGATAGGAGAAGACAGAATATGAAGTGAGAGGAGGGAGGAAGAGGTAAAGAGGAAGATATAAAAGAGAAGAGGGTGAAGAGTAGGAAGATTATGTAGTAGAAGAAGAGAAACAAATAGTAATAAATGAGAAAGATAGGCAGAGATAAATAAAGTGTGTGTGTGTGTGTGTGTGTGTGTGTGTGTGTGTGTGTGTGTGTGTGTGTGTGTGTGTGTGTGTGTGTGTGTGTGTGTGTTAGAAGCTGTGAAATGTGCTATACATACATACAGGACACGAAGAGGCTGAGGAGAATGTATGTATGTATGTATGTATGTATGTATGTATGTATGTATGTATGTAATCTGAGGTGGTTTTTCAAATGTGTGTTAGACAGAAAATTACAAACAGACAGACAGACAGACAGACAGACAGACAGGGGAGGGAGAGGGGCTGGGAGGCTGGGACAGTGAGAGAAGTGGCGCCCATTAGAGATATTTAAGAGAGGGTGGCGGGCAGCTTTAACCTCACTCCCCCATTACCCCCCCCTGCCCTCCCTCCTCCCCCTGCCCCCTCCTCCCCCCCCTGCCCCCCTTTCCCTCCTTTACCCATTACATGTCCATTATCACCTTATTACCTCTTCCTTCTCAATTCTTCCTTCCTTCCTTCACCTCTTCCTTCCTTCTTTCCTTCTTCCTTCCCTTTACCTCTTCCTTCCTTTCCTTTACCTCTTCTCCTTCCTTCCTTCACTCTTTTCCTTCCTTCCTTCACCTCTTCCTTCCTTCCTTCACTTCCTTCTTCCTTCCTTCACCTCTCCTTCCTTCCTTCACCTCTTCCTTCCTTCCTTCACCTCTTCCTTCCTTCCTTCACCTCTTCCTTCCTTCCTTCACCTCTTCCTTCCTTCATCTCTTCCTCTTCACCTCTTCCTTCCTTCCTTCACCTCTTCCTTCCTTCACCTCTTCCTTCCTTCCTTCCTTCACCTCTTCCTTCCTTCATCTCTTCCTTCCTACCTTCCTTCACCTCTTCTTTATTTCTCCTTATTTTGTTGTTGTCTCATTTATCAACCATCTTGTTTACTCTTCTCCATTATTCCCATTTACCAATTATATCTGTATTATCACTTATTTGCCCACCTTCCCCCATTAGCCTTCCCAAACCCATTAATTCCTTCTACCCATTAAATTTCCATTATCATAACTCGTTCCTCTTCCCCTATTTATCTTGCCTTACTTACATCTCCCCTATTATCCATTCTTTTCCCCATTGTCTTTTATTCCTATTTTCACTGATTTCTTGGTTATCTCTGTTGTTATTGTTGTTTATTGTTATTCCTGTTCTTTGTTTTTTTATTTTGATTATTATTTCTTTTTTTGATTATTATTGTATATTTTGCTGTTCTTATTTTTCTCTTCGCCATTTGTTTTTTTTATTATTGTTTTGTCTTATTCCTTGTTTATCATATAGTGGCCTATCGTCACTTTTTATTATATATTGTTATTTGGGTGGTTTGGAGAGAGAGAGAGAGAGAGAGAGAGAGAGAGAGAGAGAGAGAGAGAGAGAGAGGCCTATATGGAAAAGAGAGGAATAGAGGAGAGGAGAGGAGGGAAAATAGAGAGAGAGAGAAGAAATAGAGAAGCAGGGATAGAGGGTGAGAGAAGATGTAAAGGGAAAGGACGTGGGAGGGGATAGAAATGGGGAGGATGGAGAGATAGGGAGAGAAAGTGGCCGACGAAAAGGAGAGGAAAGGAGAAGGGAATGAAGAGAAAGAGAGAGGGGGAGAACGTTTAAAGAAAGAGAAGTAGTGAAGGGGTATGGAGAGAGAGAGACGAGATTGAAGAAGAGAGAGAGTAGGAGAGAGAGGGTGAGAGGAGGTGGAGAGGAGGTGAGAGGTGGAGAGGGAGATGAGAGGTGGAGAGGAGGTGGGAGAGAGAGGTAGGGAGGAGGTGGAGAGAGGGGGAGATTGGAGAGAGGTGGAGAGGAGGTGAGAGGAGATGGGAGGAGGTGAGATGGAGAGGCAGAGGAGGCAGAGGTGGAGAGGAGGTGGAGAGGAGGTGGAGAGGAGGTGAGAGAGAGAGGAGGTGAGAGTCGCCAACGGGCTGGTCGCCTCAACATCACGGAGCTCTGTTGATCGAGTCATTATTCACTACGGTATGACACCCTTCACCCTGGCTCTCAACCGTCACCCTGGCCCTTCACCCTGGCTCTCACTTTGGCTCTCACCCTTCACCCTGGGTCTCGCTTTTCACCCTGGCCTTCATCCTTCACCCTGGCTCTCACACTTGCCCTCATCCTTCACCCTGGCCCTCACCCTTTACCCTGGCCCTCACCCTTTACCCTGGCCCTCACCCTTTATCCTGGCCCTCACCCTTTATCCTGGCTCTCACCATTGCTTTATAGCTTCTCAATTTGGCCCTCAATTTTGCCCCTTTTCCACTCATGATTCTCCACCTCGGCTCCTGATCTATCCCTTAAGTTCTTCAATTATGATTCTTTCACCCTAAGCCCTACCCCTTGGTTCTCACCTTGGCCCTCACCCTTCACCATGACCCTCACCCTTCACCATTACCCTTCACCCTGGCCCTCACCCTTCACACTAACTCTCGGTTACTAATACACATTGTACTTTATATACACACGCACACAAAACAAACTCTACCCACACAAACATACATCTACACCAGCACATACATACATACATACATACATACATACATACATACATACATACATACATACATACAAAACTACAGTATTAAAGTTTTTTTTTCCAGCAAATGTGGTAGTAGTGGATTGTTAGTGTGTACGGTCAATTTCTTCCTTTCACTCACAACTCCTATTCAAACTCCCCATCGGAAAGTGCCATATATTTTTTTTTTACCTATTTCCTATTGGGTATAAAATTCTTCAAAATATTTTCCCCGTAATATATTTTTTTGGGGGGCTGTGGTGGCTTGGTCATTCTTATTAATTAGGTTGTTAATTGGTAGGAGTGGATGGATGGGGTGGGAATATGGGGGTGGGTGATGGAGGGTGGCTGAGGATTGTGGCTGGAGAGGGTTGACAGGGTTGTGGTGTGGGGTTATGGTTGCTGTTGTGGCTGGTGGCTCTGACAGAAGAGGTGGAGATGGAATGGGGAGGATAGTGGTTGTGGTGGGGGTTTATGGTTGCGATTCTGGTTTCGGTGGTGGTGGGTGGTGGGGGGGGGTAGTTGTGTTGATGATGATTGTGATGATGACAATGATGAGGATGATGATATGTAAAAGTGATGATACTATATTACTTTTATTATCATTATCATTATATACAATTGTCATTATATCATTTTCTTAAGTCAATATTTTCTTCTACCATCATCATCATCATCATCATTATCATCATCATCAAGTATCATTGTCCTATCACCCACTACTCTTATTCCTGATTTTTATCGAACATTACTCCAGTTGTCTTGTTATTTAAATATTCTCTCGTAAGTAAATCACAAATTATAATCGTCATTTTGTAATTTATCATCCAGTCAAAATCTTTTATAAATTACCAGGGTCATTACAATGTTATTAGCGTAATTAACTAGAGGTGTCATTCATTACGGTGGTGTCAATTAGTGTTCACGTCAACGATCATGTCAACAGCGAATAGACAGCTGTCCTCATGTCCATTGTTCATTTCAGTAATAATAGCTAAACTTATTTTACGGTTCTTGTGATCAATTGTTCTTTTGTTTGGTCTTGTTTTGTATAATGAGGAATTTTGTTCTTGTTATGTTCGTGTACGGTCACCGCCATGTTACCTGTCATCTCATTATTTGGGGTTTTTGAATTAACCTCATGTCAATAGGTATCCCTTGGTATAATTCTCTCTCTCTCTCTCTCTCTCTCTCTCTCTCTCTCTCTCTCCTATCTTCCTTCTCCTTCCCTCTCTTTCCCCGTTATTCCTTCTGCCGCCTTCTCTTTCCCCCTCTCTTCCCCTTCTCTTCCATCTCCCTCTCACTATTTCCTCTCCCTCTCTTCCCTCTCCCTCCCCCTCTTCTCCTTATGTATATCTCCCTCACACCTGTGTCGTTACAAGCCTGCCCTCGTAAAAGTCCAAATGATTCTGTGAGTCGTCAACACCTCTTCCTTCCTCCCTCTCACCCCTCTCATCATCTCCTCCTCCTCCTCTGTCCTCTTTCTCTCACCCCTCTCACCATCTACTTCTCTCACTCCTCTTCCTTACACACCTCTCATTTTCTTCTCCTTACACTCGTCTTCTGTCTCTTCCTTCACTCATTTCTCTTATTTATCTTCCTCTTTCTCTCATTCGTCTTTTATTTCCTCTCCTTTACTCTTCTCGTGTTCTTCTCTTCCTTTTTCCCCATTGTTTTCTGTTCTGTCGTCTCTCTTCACTTCCTCCTCCTCCTCCTCTCTCTTCCTCCTCTCTTCCTCTCCCGCCTCTTCTCTTCCCCCACTTCTCTCTTCCCCACCCTCCTCTCTCTTCCTCATCTCTCTCTCCTCTTTCTCTTCCTCTCTTCTCTTCCTCGTACTTCTCTCATCTCTCTCTCTCTTCATCTGAACTCGCTGGAGATTCTAATGATGTGGTGATGGTGGTTGTTGTGATGGTGGTGATGGTGATAGTGATGGTGGTAGTGGTGATGGTGGTAGTGGTGATGGTGGTAGTGGTGATGGTGGTTGTGGTGATGGTGGTTGTGGTGATGGTGGTTGTGGCGATGGTGGTAGTGGTGGTGGTGGTGATGGTGATGGTGATGATGGTGATAGTGATGATGATGGTGGTTGTTGTGATGATGATGGTGAAGATTATCATTATGGTTAGGGTTGGTGGTAATGGTGATAATGTTAAGTGATTGTTACGTTTACAGGGTTAGTAATGATGATGATAGCAGTGATGGTGAGAGGAGTGTTGGTGATAATGATGATAGTGTCGCTGATGAAGGAGAAATATTGTGTAATTTTTTAAGCCTGTGTGCTGTAGTGATGATGTGTTACTGCTGTCTGTGAGAGTAATTGCTGTTATTCTATTGCTGTTTTTACTGTGGTCTAGATGCTATAATGCTGTGTTTAGTCATGCTGTGTGATTTTAATTTCTGACGTGCTGTTGTTGTATTTGGTTATGCTGTGGTGGTAGTGGTGGTGCTGTGTTAATGCTGTGGTGGTGCTGTGGTGGTGCTGTGATAATGCTGTGATGCTGCAGTGTTGGTGCTGTGTGTGTGTGTGCGCGTGTGTATCACTCATCATCCTCCGTGGTCTCTACACCTCTCCTGCCTCGACTCATTGATCACTGTCGCCTACGTATTTATGTTCTTCCCCTTTTACCCCTTTTATCTCCCTCTTTAGTCTTCCTCCTCCTGTCTTCCTCTTTATTTTTACTTCTCCTCTCTCCCTCTTTATGCATCTTCCTCTTTTCTCTCTCTTCGCTCCCCTCTCGCTATTATATTTCCCTTCTCTCTTTTCCTCCCCCAACGTTCTCTCACATTTATTATCTCCCTCTTTTCTTCCTTTTCTCTTTTCCTTCACATTTCTCCCCCTTCTACCCCCCTTCTTTTTCAACAATCCTCTCATCTCCTCCTGTTTCCTTTTCTTTCTCCCTCCTCCTCCACCCTCTTTCTCCACTCACCTCTCGCCTTCACCTTCCATGTTCTCCCTCATCCTCTCTCCTTCCTTTACTCAAACTCATCGCCTCTTTCCCTTCCTCCCCCTCCTAGAAAGACTCCTCCAGGGAGGAGGAAGGGGGGCGGGGGAGGGAAGAGTCTCAAGGGAGAGAGAAGGACGGAAGAGCCCCCCAGGAGAGAGGGAGGAAAGAACCCCCAGGAGGGAAGGAGGGAGAAAAGAACCCCCAGGAGGGAAGGATAGAGGGAAGAGCCCCAAGGAGGGAGGGAACAGCCCACAGGAGGAAGGGAGGGAAGAGCCCCCAGGCCACTTGTTACACCTTGGCCGTGTGTCAAAGTGGGGTGGTGGAGGTCGACCCGCACCAACATATTGTCACCTCATCACCTTGGCTCACACTCAGTTTAGGGGGGGGGGGCTGCTGGGGGACTAAAGGAGGGTCGCTAGGAGGGCTGGAGATGGGCACGAGGGAGGCTTGGAGAGCTGGGGGACTAGAGAAGAAGCACTGGGAGGCTATGGTGGGGGCGGATGAAAGGCTAAACCTGCTGAGATAGTGATGGGGTGTTGCTGGGAGGGATGTGGGAGGTCCGAAGGGTGTTGGGTGGGTTGGATGAAGTGAGGGGAGGGGCGCTAGGAGAGCTGGGGAACGAAAGGGCTGAAAGAGGAGAGGGGCATTGATGGGTTTCAGAGGAAAAGTGAACGCACTGGGAGGGGGTCAGAGGGTCTTGGGGAGAATAGGGGGGTGAAGGAGGGAGGGCATTGATGGTTAGGGAAATAGAGGCTAGGGGGAGAAGAGAGGGTTTCTAGGAGGTTTGGTGAGGAGGAGGTAGGGGTTGTACATAGAACTGAAGGAGAGATGAGGGAATTTAGGGAGGGGGGGTGGGAGAGGGAGTGGGGGTTCTTGTTAGGGAGGTAAAGAAAACTGATTACAGGAGTAAATCAGAGAGGAGGGGGGATGAAAAGGCAAAGGAAGGGAAGAGGATACATAGAGTGGTGTTGAGGATTGGTTAATAAAAGAAAGCGAGGATACGAAAGGAGGGAAGAGGGAGAAAGGGGAGACATGAGATGAAGCAAAGGAGTAAGAGAGATAGAGACGGCGATGGCGAGCGAGGTGAAGCGAATGAAAGAGAGAGAGAGAGAGAGAGAAATAGGAAGAAGTAGAAAAGTTGGGGTCGAAAAGGTTTAGAGAAGGCGGAGAAAGGGAGAGAGGTAACAAGGGATAAATGGAGAAGGGAATTGTATAGAGGAGGGAAGGGTAGATAGAGGGAGAGGTTCGAGAATGGTTTGGGAAGGTGATGGAGGAAGGAAGGGAGGAGAGGGAGGCGTAAAGGGGGTGGATGAAGGGTGAGATAGAGATGGAAGGTGTAAAAAGAGAGGGAGGAGGAGGAGGTAAGATAATGGAGAGTGAAGTAGGAAGAGGAAAAGGAAAGTGAGGGAGGAGGAGGAGGAGGAGGATGGAAGGAAGGAAGGTGAAGTAGGAGGAGGAGGATGGAAGGAAGGTGAGGTAGGAGGAGGGGGATGGAAGGAAGGTGAGGTAGGAGGAGGAGGATGGAAGGAAGGTGAGGTAGGAGGAGGATGATGGAAGGAAGGTAAGGTAGGAGGAGGGGGGATGGAAGGAAGGTAAGGTAGGGAGGAGGAAGGAAGAGGAAAGTGAGATAGGAGAAGGAGAGGAGATAAGGAAAGACGGGGGGAATTCGAGGAAGATGCTGAGATTTGAAAAACATTTTATGGCGTTGATTCCTCCTCAGAATCTATTGGTTAGTGAGGGCACCAGCCCCTCAGGCCGGGATGTGAGAAGCCCGGATATATTTACTGTATGCTCCCTGTATATAGACTAGAAGAATTGATGTTCGTCTCTCTCTGGTCTCTGTCTCTCCATATAGGTGTTTGAGATGTTTTGGGTAGATTAGACTGATGTGTTGATTCTCTCAAGTATAGGATAACAAGATATAGATAAATAATAACATAATAAATACACAATTAATAACAGGTAGAATAAAAAAATAATAATAGTTAAAAAAAAATAAGATGAGGATGAAGGGAATACTGATGAAGATGGAATAAGGATAAGCGAGTAAAGCAGCTGTTAAGACGCCAGGTAAGAAGTGAACAACAACTTTAGGTGTTAATAAACAATAAGTTAGGAATTATGTCTTGAGCTGCTCCATGGGGGAGGGGAGGAGGGGAGGGGGAGATAGTACTGGGGGGTGGGGAGGAGAAGGGAGGAGGAGGGGGGAGAGAGTACCTGGGGTGGGGAGGAGAAGGGAGGGAGTGAGGGGAGAGTACCTTTGGGGTGAGGAGGAAGGAGGAGGGGGAGAGCACCTTGGGGTGAGGAGAAGGAGAGTGAGGGGAGATAGGGGCCTGGGGGTGAGGAGAAGGGGAGGAGGAGGGGGAGAGAGCAATTGGGGGGTGAGGAGAAGGGAGGAGGAGGGGGAGAGGAGTACCTGGGGGTGAGGAGAAGGGAGGAGTGGAGGGGGAGAGAGCACCTTGGGGTGAGGAGAAGATGAGGAGGAGGGGGAGAGTACCTGGGGTGAGGAGAGAAGGAGGAGGAGGGGGAGATAGGGTACCAAGAGGAGAAGGGAGGAGGAGGGGGGGGAGAGTGTACTGGGGGAGAGAGCCTGGGGGTGAGGAGAAGGGGAGGAGGAGGAGGGGAGAGAGAGTACCTGGGGGTGAGGAGAAGGGGAGGAGCGGAGGGGGGGGAGGTACCTGGGGTGAGGAGAAGGGAGGAGGAGGGGGAGAGTACCTGGGGCAGAGGAGAAGGGGAGTGAGGGGGGGAGATAGTACCTGGGGGGGTGAGGCGAGGATGGAGTGTCCTAGGAGTAGGGTGTAGGTATTTTAAGGGATGTGGGAGTTAGTAAGGGGGGATAGGGGTAAGGGATGAGAGGGAAAGGGGAATAGGGGGTGAACGATGTGAGGACGGGAAGGAGAGGGAAAGTAGGGGTAGGGGGTGGGAATGAGAGTGAGGGGAAAGTAGGGGTGTGAGGTTGAACGAGAAGAGAGGGGAAGTAAGGATATGATGTAAGAGAGGGAGGAGGGAGAGGGGAAGTAGGGGTAGTTGGTAAGATGAGGGTGAGGGGGGTGAGAAGTCCTGGACGAGGGGAGATATTCCTACCTAACAAATTAAGGCAGGTAGAGTCAGGTATCCTTGCAAAGTCGTGAAATTCGACGAAATCCTCCGGTTTATTGGAACAATCCGGGATTACTGCGGATTTACCGGATTACGCAGAACCCAGGGGAGGATTGAAGGTGTCCGGTTTATATCCTCTCTCTACCTCACAATCCCCACCTCACCCTCATCCTCCGGCCTCACCCCACACCTTCCCTGACCCTCACCCTCACTCCTATCACCTCACCCCACACCTCACCCACACCTCACCCCACACCCTCACCCACACCTCACCCCACACCCCAACCACCTCTCCTTCAACCATTTAAAAAAATCAATTTTATTTCATTATTTCTTTTACACCCGGATCTGACTTGAGAATGACTGTGCGTTTGTAGTGCGGGGATGATCTTGAAGCTTTTATTTAAATATACACACGCATACGACGTGTATAATTTCCACACACACACACACACACACACACACACACACACATTTATTTTATTTCTCTTAATCTTGTTACTTATAAAATAGGGTTGTTGGCTCGTAGTGTATACAGTATGCTCATATGTGTATAGATCAAGTGTGTATAGATCGAAGTGTGTATAGATCGAAGTGTGTATAGATCGAAGTGTGTATAGATCGAAGTGTGTATAGATCAAGTGTGTATATATCGAAGTGTGTATAGATCGAAGTATATCCGTATAGGGAGAATAATAGAGGTAGTGGTCCTTAACACTTCACGTCAATACGTCGATAAAAGAACTCCTTCCCTCAAGCGCCCACTAGACACCCCCCCCCTCCCACCCAATTCCTCTCCCCCTCCCCTCCCCTAGCTTCCCCTCTTCTCCCCTCCCCCGCTTTTGAAATTCGAACACAGACAGACAGACAGACAGTTTTTAACACACACACACACACACTTTTATACCATAACCATACAGACGTACACACACTTACCGTCATTCAGGGTATTGGCACTGTCAATTAAGGGGGCAGCATTGTTACCTAAATTAAGTGGCACCGTTTACTAGGTTAGGCACGATGTCAATTAGGGGAGTGGCACTGTCAACTGGAGAAGTAGCATCGTTAGGTAGCATAGTGACACTGTCATCTAGGGAAGTGGCACCTCGAGCTGAGACAATGGTACCGTCAACCAGGACACTGCCACTCTCAACCAGGGTAGTGCCATCGTGTAGGGGCCTTGAGAGTGCCACTTTCCCGCCAGCATTGATTGCCACCATAATGGGCAATATTTGATAGCTGTACCACTTGGCTCTGGTCCAAGAGGAACAAGGGAGAGGGAGAGAGGGGGCGGTAGAGGAGGGTAGGGAGAGAGAGGGCGGGAGAGGAGGGTAGGGAGAGAGAGGGCGGGAGGTACAAGAGAGGGAGGGGGAAGAGGAACAAGGAAGGGAAAAGGAGGGTAGGAAGAGAGAGGGCAGGAGGAAAAAGAGAATGGTTTCGGGAGAGAAAAGGCATCAGGAACAAGGGAGGGAGAGGAGTGGGCAGAGAGAGGGCAGGAGGAACAAGAGAGGGAGAGAGAAGGAGGAGGAACAAGGGAGGGAGCATAGGAGGGGAGAAAGGGTAGGAGGAACAAAGGGAAGGGGTTCGATGTGGAGAAGGGGTAAGAGAGTGAGGGAGAGAGAGAGGGGAAGGAGGAAAACGGAGGGGGCAGGGGGGGGGAGCAGCAGAGGGGAGGGGTTGTACACGTGGACGTGCACTGAGGTATACATGAGGTGACCATGTACAAGACCCCTGCGTGTACGTACACCAGCCACTCTGACGCACACGAGGTACACACTGCCTGTACACGTGGAGGTGAAGGAGACAGACTGACAGACAGACAGATGGAGATAGATATATAGATAGATAAAGATAGGTGGATAGATAAAGAGCTTTGGAGACGAATTAACAGATAGGGATAGATAAATAGATAATGGAATAGAAATAGATAAACAAATACATTAAGAGATAAAAATGATACACAGAGAAAGGCAAAAGGAGAAGGATTGAGAGAGAGAGAGAGATTTATGCACCTCACAGTTACTTGAAAAAATTTAATAAGCTCACTTGACCTTATGACTAATGTTTACAATACACTCAAATGTCCCTAATAGTCACTCTCATTCCCCACCTCTTCATTCCCACCCCCTTCATTCCCACCCCACCCCTTTCCATTCCCACCCTCCATTCTCCACCCCCTTTCTTCCATTCCCACCCCCCTTCTTTCATTCCCACCCCCCTTTCATTCCCACCCCCCCCTACCCATTCCCACCCCCCTTCTTCCATCCCATCCCCCCCACCCCACTCCTCGTCTCATCTCCCACTCCCCCACACCCTCCTCCCACACTCCCCACTTTCTCTCCTCCCCACCTCCTCACCTCCACTACTTCACCCCTCACCTCACCTCCTCACCCCACTCCCACCTCACCCCACTTCCTACCTCCCTCCCTCCTGTCCCTCTCTGCTCTTCACCGCCTATTCCCCAACCCTCCTTCTCCTCCTCCCTATCCTCTATATTCCTCCCCACCCTCTCGCACCTCTCTCCACCTCTCTGCACCTCTCTCCACCTTCTCGCACTCTCCACTCCCTCTCCACCTTCTTGACCTTCTTCCACCCCCTCTCTCTCCCACCTCTCACCTCTCCACCTCTTCGCATTTCTCCACTCCTTCGCACTTCCCAACAAGAGTCACATTGCTCCTATACCGTTACTAATGGAGGGCGACAGTCGAGGTGAGGGTGTTGGAGGGTGAGGTGGTGGAGGAGGGTGGAAGGATGAGGGTGGTGGAAGATGAGGGTGGTGGAGAGGAGGGTGTTGGAGGGTGAGGGTGGTGGAGAGTGAGGTGGAAGGATGAGGTGGTAAGATGAGGGTGGTGGAGAGTAAGGGTGTTGGAGGGTGAGGGTGTTGGAGGGTGGTAGATGAGGGTGGTGGAGAGTAAGGGTGTTGGAGGGTGAGGGGGAGAGGAGGGTGGGAAGGATGAGGGGAAGATGAGGGGTGGTGGAGAGGGAGGGGTGTTGGAGGTGAGGTGGTGGAGAGTGAGGGTGGGGAAGGATGAGGGGTGGAAGATGAGGGTGGTGGGAGTAAGGGTGTTGGAGGGTGGGGGTGTTGGAGGGGGTGAAGATGAGGGTGGTGGAGAGAAGGGTGTTGGAGGTGAGGGGTGGTGGAGAGTGAGGGTGGTGGAGAGAGAGGGTGGTGGAAGATGAGGTGGGGAAGATGAGGGTGGTGGAGAGGAGGGTGTTGAGGGTGAGGGTGGTGAGAGTGGGAGGTGGGGATGAGGGGTGGAAGATGAGGGTGGTGGAGTGAGGGTGTTGGAGGGGAGGGTGGTGGGAGAGGAGGGTGAAGGATGAGGGGTGGTGGAAGATGAGGGTGGAGAGTGAGGGTGTTGGAGGGTGAGGGTTGGAGAGTGAGGGTGGTGGAAGGATGAGGGTGGTGGAAGATGAGAGGGTGGTGGAGAGTAAGGGTGTTGGAGGGTGAGGGTGTTGGAGGGTGGTGGAAGATGAGGTGGTGGAGGAAGGGTGTTGGAGGGTGAGGTGGTGGAGAAGAGGGTGGTGGGAGAGGAGGGTGGTGGAAGGATGGAGGGAGTGGAAGATGAGGGTGTGGAGAGAAGGGTGTGGAGGGTGAGGGTGGGAGTGGGGGGTGGTGGAAGGATGAGGGTGGAAGATGAGGGTGGTGGAGGAGGGTGTTGGAGGGTGGGGTGGTGGAGAGGAGGGTGGTGAAGGATGAGGTGGTGAAGATGAGGGTGGTGGAGAGTGAGGGTGTTGGAGGGTGAGGAGGAGTGAGGGTGGTGGAAGGATGAGGGTGGGAAGATGAGGGTGGTGGAGAGTAAGGTGTTGGAGGGTGAGGGTGGAGGGTGGTGGAAGGAGGGGAGAGGAAGGGTGTTGGAGGGTGAGGGTGGTGAAGGATGAGGGTGGTGGAGGATGAGGTGGGAGAGTAAGGGTGGTGGAGGGTGAGGGTGTTGGAGGGTGGTGGAAGATGAGGGTGGTGGAGAGTAAGGGTGTTGGAGGGTGAGGGTGGGGAAGATGAGGGTGTTGGAGAGTAAGGGTGTTGGAGGGGAGGGTGGGAGAGTGAGGGTGGTGGGAAGATGAGGGTGGTGGGAGGTGAGGGTGGTGGAGGGTGAGGGTGGTGGAGGATGAGGGTAGAGTAAGGGTGTTGAGGGTGAGGGAAGGAGGGTGGTGGGAAGGAGGGTTGGAGAGTAAGGGTGTTGGAGGTGAGGGTGGAGGATGAGGGGTGGAGAGTAAGGTGTGGAGGGTGAGGTGGTGGAGAGTGAGGGTATTAGGATGAGGGTGTTGAGGATGAGGGTGGGAAGATGAGGGTGGAAGATGAGGGGCAGAGGAGGAGGGTGGAAGATGAGGGGGAGGATGAGGGTGGAAGATGAGGGTGGAAGATGAGGGTGGTGGAGAGAGGTGGTGGAAGATGAGGGTGGTGGAGGATGAGGGGTGGAAGATGAGGGTAGGAGAGTGAGGGTGAGGGTGAGGTGAGGTTGGTGGGATGAGGGTGGTGGAGGGTGGAAGATGAGGGGTGGAAGATGAGGGTGGAAGATGAGGGGTGGAGGAGGGTGGAAGATGAGGGGGTGGGAGGGATGAGGGTGTTGGAGGGTGAGGGGTGGTGGAGGATGAGGGTGTTGGAGGGTGAGGGTGGTGGAGGATGTTGGAGGGTGGTGGAAGATGAGGGGTGAAGATGAGGGTGGAAGATGAGGGTGGTGGAAGATGAGGGTGGTGGAGGGTGAGGTTGGTGGAGATGAGGGGTGGAGAGTGAGGGTGGTGGGAGGGTGGAGGAGGGTGAGGTTGGTGGAAGATGAGGGTGGTGGAGGATGAGGGTGTTGGAAGATGAGGGTGGTGGAGGGTGAGGTTGGTGGAGGATGAGGGTCATTGTCGTGTTTTTGTTTGTCTAGTGTCAGCCGCGCTCTCTGTCATTGTCGTATTAGTAAATGTCTTTGTTATTGTTGTTGTCGCTTGAATTATTCCCCTTGTTATTGTTGTTACTTTCATCAATGTTTTTGTTATTGGTTTCGCTGTTGTCTTTCTTTGTTTTATTGTGGGTTTAGTATTTGTCATTGTTGTTGTTGTTTTAGGCTATTGTGTTTGTTGTTAATGGTTAAATATTATTAATATTGTTGTTACGATTGTTTTTGTTATTGTATTTGGTGTAATCATCGTTATTGTTCTTGTTATTATTGTTGTTGCTTTAATCAATGTCGTTGTCATTGTAATCACTATTCTTGTTGATGTTTTTGTCGTTTCAGTCGTTTTTGTTACTTTCTGCTAAGTAGTAGTGGTAGTAGTAGTAGTAGTAATTATAATATCAGTAGTAGTAGTAGTAATCATAATAATAGTAGTAGTAATAGTCGTAGTCGTAATTGTAGTAAAAAATAGTTGTTATCGTCAGTGTTATTACCAGGGTTCAGTTGTCGTGTTTTTGAGCTGTGGATGTCGTCACTAACCTCAGTATGGTCGTTAAGTCGTGTTTCCTCAGCGTAAGGATCAGTCGTCTGGTCTACACGACACCTTACGACTATTTCCTCTGAACTTTAGGGTAATATAGTTGTCGTGTGGGAAATAAGGCATGGGTTTTTCTCTCTCTCCTCCCTCCTCTTTCCTACCTCCTCTTTCCTGCCTCCTCTTTCCTTTCCTCTTCCTTCCTCCCTTTTCTTTTTCTTTCTTTTCCTTTCCTCTTCCTCCTCCCTTCCTGCCTCCTTCCCACCTCATCTTTCCTATCTCCTCTTTCCTATCTCCTCTTTCCTTCCCTCTCCATTTTCCTTCTTTTTCCTCTCTCCTACCTCCTTTTTCCTCTTCCCTCCAAATTGTCCCTAGGTCAAGCCTCTCCATCCTCCCCTCCACCCTCCTTCTCTCACCTCTCCCCTACCCTCGTCTCCCTCCTTCTCTCATCTCCCTCCCCACCCTCCTTCCCCTCACCTCCCTCCTTCCCTCACCTCCCTCCTCCCTTCTTCCTCTTCTCACCTCCCTCCTTCACTCACCTCCCTCTTCCCCCCCTCCTCCCTCTTTCCTCTTCTCACCTCCCTTCCCTCCCTCCTCCCCCCTCCCTCCTCCCCTCTTTCCTCCCTCCTCTTTTCTTTCCTCTCACCTCCTCTTCCCTCCCTCCTCCTCCCTCCTCCCTCTTCCTCTTTCACCTCCCTCCGTCACCACCTCCCTCTTCCCTCCCTCCTCCTCTTCTCCCTCCCTCCCTCATCCCTTCCTCCCTCCTCCCCTTTCCTCTTCTCACCTCCCTCCGTCACCACCTCCCTCTTCCCTCCTCTCTTCCCTCCCTCAACCCTCCCTTCACCTCTCCCTCCTTCACTTTTCCCTCCTCCCTTCCTCCCTCCTCTCACCTCCACCCTTACTTAGTCGCCTCCCTTCCCCTTATCAAACTGTGCGTAAGTGTGTGTGTGTGTGTGTGTGTGTGTGTGTGTGTGTGTGTGTGTGTGTGTGTGTGTGTGTGTGTGTGTGTGAGGTCTAGACTGGGTAGGTATGACATATGGTAGCAAAGTGGTTATTAATCATCTCAGCTGCCTCCCTCACTAGGTAAATGTGAGATGAAAGGAAGTGTGGAGACTGACGGTTAAGACCACAGAGATTTTCACTTTGAGTACCACTGACCGATGCCCACCTCCTTCAGGCCGTGCACACTCCTGGGATAATAAGACTTCTTGGCTGACTTGATTTCTGATGATCTGGTTACGTAGACTTTTGTACAGGCGGTTGTTAGTACGCCTTGTTGTGTTGCTCAATAAGTCTTTTTATGCGTAATCCACGGGACATCAGTGTCTTGGCTGGAAAGAAGTGGTGGTAGGCGGTGATAGTGTCCAGGTAATTATCCCACTTGTTCTGCACATCGTCTACCGTGATCACTTCAGTCCAGGGATACAAGGTTATCCATTGTCCAAAACGCCGCATAGCAGAGTCAGGGGTGGGTCGGTAAGTCCTGGTGGCAACTGGCGGTCGTGAGATGGTAGGTGAGAGACAGGTGGGTGCTGCGCCCCATGTGAGGCAGCGGCTGGGGGGGAATAGTGGTTGCCGAGATCATCATGATGAGGTCAAGGTGGCATTCCCATGTGGAAAGTCAACTATTTGCAAGGTGGAGGTGTTGGGTGATGTCACTGATGTCTAACTCATTGAAGTCACCGCATATCACTAGTTTAGCACATGGAAATCTGGATCCTGAGGAGTCAGCAGTGTCTATTATATGAGTTATCAGTACATTGGCGGTTGGTGTGGGGGTGATAGCAAACACAAACAATGAGGGAGGCAAGCTGAGGGGGGTGGAGGTGGAGGACCTGAACCCACAAGGCGTGTGTGTGTGTGCACGAAAAATAAAACATCTTTTATGTCTCAACTTTAACGGCAACATAAAGGCGTTATTATTGTTTTATTGGTCTAAGTTTTCATATCTGTTTAATATTTGTGAAAAAAAAACAGTTTTAATTTCCTTCTATAAAAGCTAAACAAAGGCCATCAAAACAACCACCCACATCACACCCCCACCCATCCACCACTCATCCACCCACCCACCCCCGCCCACCCATCCACCCACCACCCACCCCACCCATCCACCCACCCACCCACCCACCACCCACTCCACCCCCCACCCATCCACCCCACCCCACCCATCCACCCCACCCCCACCCACACCCCACCCCACCCATCCACCCACCCCACCCCACCCATCCACTCCACCACACCCCACCCCCCCCACCCATCCACCCATCCACCCCACCCACCCACCACCCACCCACCACCTACCTACCCCCCCACACTCACCCACCATCCCCACACCCACCCACCCCACCCATCCCCAACACACACATTAAATAAAACAATGTTCCTTTTTCATGTATTTATTTACTTACAAAATCAAGATAAAACTGATAATGAAAAATCACATCATTCTGTGTCGGTGGCTCTGTGTCGGTGGCTCTGTGTCGATGGCTCTGTGTCAGTGGCTCTGTGTCGGTGGCTCTGTGTCGTGGCTCTGTGTCGGTGGCTCTGTGTCGGTGGTCGGCTCTGTGTCGGTGGCTCTGTGTCGATGGCTCTGTGTCGGTGGCTCTGTGTCGCTGGCTCTGTGTCGGTGGCTCTGTGTCGGTGGCTCCGGTGGCTCTGTGTCGGTGGCTCTGTGTCGGTGGCTCTGTGTCGGTGGCTCTGTGTCGGTGGCTCTGTGTCGGTGGCTCTGTGTCGGTGGCTCTGTGTCGGTGGCTCTGTCGGTGGCTCTGTGTCGCTGGCTCTGTGTCGCTGGCTCTGTGTCGATGGCTCTGTGTCGGTGGCTCTGTGTCGGTGGCTCTGTGTCAGTGGCTCTGTGTCGATGGCTCTGTGTCGGTGGCTCTGTGTCGGTGGCTCTGTGTCGATGGCGGGCTCTGTGTCGGTGGCTCTGTGTCAGTGGCTCTTGTCGGTGGCTCTGTGTCGGTGGCTCTGTGTCGGTGGCTCTGTGTCGGTGGCTCTGTGTCGATGGCTCTGTGTCGGTGGCTCTGTGTCGGTGGCTCTGTGTCGGTGGCTCTGTGTCGGTGGCTCTGTGTCGATGGCTCTGTGTCGGTCATAAAGTGATGATGCGGTAAAAAGAATCACTTTGTCTTTACCTAAAAACATAAATTTACAAAAATAAAATAAAATTAGTGAATCTGTAAATGTGTAAAAATCAATCAATATATCAGTCGGTCAATCAATCAATCACTTAATCAATCACTAAATCAATCACCCAATCAATCAACCGATCACCTAATCAATTCCCTAATCAATCAATTAATCAATAACCTAATCAATCACTTAATCAATCAAACAATCAATCAATCAAACAATCACCTAATCAATCACTTAATCAAGCAACCAATCAAATAATTAGCCCACGGAATAAATCTTTATCACCACACCATCTGAACATTAAGCATTGACAAGATTTTTATAACATCTCGTAGGAACAAATTTACCTTCAGTCAATAACAATCAAACCTGAATGTATATCGGGTGAAATGTCCCTGCCTCCCTCTCCCTGCCTCCCTCCCTCCCTGTCCTCTCCCTGCCTCCCTCCCTTCTGCCTCCCTCACTTCCTGCCTGCTTCCTGCTTCCTCCCTGCCTTCCTCCCTGCCTCCGTCCCTTCCTGTCTACTCCTGCCTCCCACCCTCCCTGCCTCCCTCCCTACCTGCCTGCTCCCTGCCTGCCTCCAACTCAGTGTTTCAGGGAACAGGCAGGGAGGGAGGGAGGCAGGGAGATTTTTCTGGGACACCCTATATATATGTATAAGACCTTAAGGCTAGTACTTTAAGGCACATAGGCCTATACAAATTACAAGTCTGTGTTAATACCCGTAAGAAGTGTACTGTATGTGTGTATATCAACTAGTTATTTTATTTTAACTATACACCAACTTTTACATAAATAACACAAAATTCTCCCCTCCCTCCCCCTATACCCACCCCCCATCCCCCCACCCTAGACAAAAAATTCTTCCATAATAATACTTTTAACTCACAGGTGAATCAAAAGAACATTAAAAAATAATATTTGTATACCAATATCCATAACAAAAATCAATCTATTCCATTTTTTTTTACGAACAAAATCTTTCAATAATATTAACCTCAAAAGATAAACCTTCTATATATTTATAAGTATTGTATATCTTCCATCTATATACGTATTTCTTATATCAATACTAATCCCATCTATTATCACCAAAGTATATATCTTTAATAAATTTTTTTGACACTCAATGGAAATCAGACGCACAAAAGCACTCATCGTTGTACGTCAGTGTGTGGGTAAAGAAGTGCGCCTCTTATGTCAGTGTGTGGGTAAAGAAGTGCGCCTCCTATGTCAGTGTGTGGGTAAAGAAGCGCGCCTCTTATGTCAGTGTGTGGGTAAAGAAGCGCGCCTCTTATGTCAGTGTGTGGGTAAAGAAGCGCCTCAGGTCAGTGTGTGGGTAAAGCGCGCCTCTTATGTCAGTGTGGAGGTAAGTGTGCCTCCTATGTCAGTGTGTGGGTAAAGAAGCGCGCCTCTACACTCCACCACCTGCACTGTTATGATTTTCGAAATTCCGGCAGATAAAACAGTGCCTGAAATAAATTTGTTGCTTTGACACGGCCCAGCAAAATCCATAGTCGATTAGCGTAGTCTCATAAAGCTTGTGTGTGTAGCCCGGGCAGCCACAGACTCTCCCAGCCTTTGTTGCGAAGCGGGAGGTGGAGGTGGAGGAGGGTGATGGGGGGGGGGGTGTAGGTGGTGGAGGGAGGTAGGTGTAGAGAGTGATTGGAAGGGTTGGGTGTAGGTAGGTAGTGGGTGTGAGGAGGGTGTAGGTGGAGGGGGTAGTTAATGGTGATGGGTGTAGGAGGGCGGAGTGTGGGTGGGGATGGGGTAGGTGGAGGGGGTGGGTGTAAGAAGGGTGTAGATCTTGAGGAACTGTGAGTGTTGACGGGCTGGGGAAGGGTGTGGGTGGAGGAAGGGGGTTTGATGTAGAAGAGGAGGGTGTAGAACTGGTTGGTGGACGGTGTGTGTGTGTGTGTGATGATCGTTTTCGTTGTTTTAATCAGTACATGTGTGTGATTCAGATTGTGTGGATATACATAAATGCGTTTGTTTGTGTGTGTCTAAGTGTGTTTTCGAATTTTAGCACTGTCAACAAAACAGGTGTGATAACCAGCTGACAACTCACCTGGCTCTGTGTACTTAACAGTCATCTATTTAAAACTAATTAATCCCCAGGTAAACTACACATAAGACTACCATACTAATTTACATTTACAGAAAAAATATTGTAAAAACGAAGAGTAAAATACCCAACTATTTTTACACTATTGTTGAATTAAACTGTATGTAAGGAAAACAGTTATTTTACCTGACTGGAAATAAACTGTTTACCCTGATGGTATATTCTACAAGTAGAGAGAGAGATATTGAGGGTGCTGCGTGGGTGAGTGGGCAGCTTGATGTGTTTTAGGGATAAAGTACACGAGTTCGAATCCCCAAGAGTTGCTGGGATGAAGGACGTTAGGTCGAGTTACACGTTCCTTAATACTGTGTTAGTCGCCCCTATTGTCCCCACCACCTGACACCTGCACGGAAAATACCCTCGTGTGTGTGTGTGTGAGTGAGTGAGTGAATATTCTAGAATATTTATATAAAAGAATAATGATCAATCCTTAGTAGGTATAATGAAAATAATTGTTTATATCAAGTATTAAAGTATGTGGTGCAGGTCACGAAGGCTTGTTAATGATGACGTGTGTAAAATAAAATCAACACTGCAAAAATTACATTAACATTTACATTATTATTCTGCAAAGGCAAAAGAAATAGTAAAAATAATAATAATAATAATAATAATAATAATAGTAATAATATCTATCGACCATACTTAAAAAAAATTACAATTATTTTTTACACACAAACTCAGGTAAAGGGGCAGTGAATTTCTCTAAGTTATGGCACTGTAACGCTGTAACCAACACTAAATAAGGAAGTTGGGTACAAAAGTTTCAAAAACTCTCCTCGCTTCCTTCTTTTGCAAATTAGGATGCAAATCAGCGGAGAGAAATTTATATCCTTAAGTAACGTCCTAATGAAGATGGAGACACCACTGTTGGTTCTACAGTGAGGGACGGTATATTAAGAGACAGGCAGACAGACAGAAATAAGAGACAGAGAGAGAGAGACACACAGAAATAGAAACAGATACAAATACGAGACAGACAGACAGAAATAGACAGAAAGAGACACAGAAATAGAGACAGACAAAAATAAGAGACATGTAGACAAAATACGAGACCAGACAGACAACAGACAGAGAGACAGACAAAAAATAAGAGACAGACAAAAATAAGACAAGAGTGATCGAGAAATTAGTGAGACAGAAGGAAGGTCGGAAAAAAAGTCGAGAAACACACAGCTAGACAGACAGACAGACAGACAGATGGGAAGGTGAGGACGTGTTTTGGTGTGACTGTGAGGGAAGGTTTATTAAGAGACGGAAAGAGACAGGAAGAAAGGGAGAGATTCAGAAAGAGAGACAGGGACAAAAAAGACACACAGTAAGAGAGAGAGAGAAAGACAGAAAGAGGGAGAGGGAGAAGAAAGGTAAGCAACAGAAATATATAAATAGACAGGCAGAAACAGACAGACATACAACCACACACGCACACAGATTATAAAATAAACATAACACACACACACACACACACACACACACACACACACAACAGAAACTAAACAGAAGAAAACACGGGATCAGTGTATGCAAATTACTATAGGTCGTTCCCATAGCAACAACGTTAAATCAGTGAACAAATCAATAGCGAATTTACATGAGTACAGACAGACACACAGACAGACAGATAGACAGGCATTCAGATAGACAGACCGACATAGATATTCAGATAGACAGAGACATTCAGACAGACAGACAGACAGACAGACAGACAGACAGACATAGACAGACCGACATAGATATTCAGATAGACAAAGACAGACAGACAGACAGACAGACAGACAGACAGACATTCATTCAGATAGACAGACCGACATAGATATTCAGATAGACAGAGAGACATTCATTCAGATAGACAGACCGACATAGATATTCAGATAGACAGACAGACAGACATTCAGATAGACAGACCGACAGACAGAGACACACCGGGAAGAATTCTTTTATTGACAATATATCAGGACGGATTGTAAAGGGGGAGGCATTTTATTGTCCACTGTTGCTGTCGGTTTTGTTATTCTAGTGTTTGTGTTTTGTGTGTGTTTGTGTTTTTCGTTTGTATTTTTGTTTTTCTCGTGTTTTTTCAGCTTTTTCTTAACCTGTTTTTCTTTGAATCTGTTAGGTCTATTTTTTATTTATTTTCATTTTTTTATTCTTTCGTGTTTTTTTTTTTTTAGGTATTTAGTTTTTTTTATTTCCTTTGCATATTCTATTTATTCATTTTTTTTTATTTTCATTCTTTATAACATCTTCATTTTTCTTTTTTTTTGTACTTAAATTTGTAATATTTTATTTATTTTTATTTATTCTTTATTAATTTTTTTACTTACATTTTAAGTATTTTTGAAGAAGAAAAAAATAATGGTTTTACAAATTTCTGTGGTACGATTGTAGATTTTTTTTTATTGGTTGAAAAAGAAAATTTGTACATCACTTTTGAAATCCAGTGTTTAATTTTACAGTATTTTTATTTTTATTACCAGAAAACATTTATGAAACTTGTATGTTATTTTTATGTAATTTTTTCTTCGACTTTTTTTCATCATCTTCGTTATTGGCGGAAAATATTCCAGTTTCGTATTTATTTTCATGTTTGCATTTTTCCGTTGGACTGTAATGGTTGTTGTACCTGTCGGCTGCTGTAATGGTCACCTTGCTGTAACGGTCGCCTGCTGTAACGGTCGCCTGCTGTGTAACGGTCGCCTGCTGTAACGGTCGCCTGTTGTAACGGTCGCCTGCTGCAATGGCCACTTGCTGTAACGATCGGCTGCTGTAATGACCACCTGGTGTGACGGTCGGCTGCTGTAACGATGTTCTGCTGTTGTAACGATCTTCTGCTGCAACAGTCGTCTGCTGTAATGACTACCTGCTGTGACGGTCGGTTGTTATAATGGTAAGCTGTTGTAATTGTCGGCTGCTGTAATGGTCGGTTGCTGTAACGGTCCGCTGCTGTAACGATCTTCTGCTGTAACAGTCGGCTGCTGTAATACGGGAGTCTTGCTACAGAAATTTGTAATTTGAATTTAAAAATAAAAGTAAAAAATCGTATTTTTTTTTCAAGGCAGCAGAAATAGACTGTTCAGTGTGTGTGTGTGTGTGTGTGTGTGTGTGTGTGTGTGTGTGTGTGTGTGTGTGCGTGTGTGTGTGTGTTTCCCGTATCTACAAACATCACAGCGTATAAGTGACGCTTCTCAAATATCATACATAACGCCAGGGAGAGTTAGAGTACACGGTGCGTATATGGGTACATATGCGTCAGTCAGTATGCGTTAGTCGACACCACTTATCATCCAGAACACAAATTCCGTTAAGTTACTAAGATGAGAATTATGTTTGGTAAATTCTTCACAAAAAACCCGGCACTCTTACCCTCCCAACTATGTCAAGTATTTAGCTCTGAGAAATATGGCGTTTTAGTATACATATTTTAACCCCACTTACTTTTTAAACGTCGAAGTTGTTTAAATAATCTTTTTTTTTCCTATCTTCTGTATCTTATTATTCTTCATTTGTTGGGGGAATACATAATTCGAGTGAAACATACAGGAGGAAAATACAAAAATTTCCCCCTCTTGCCACTCTGTATATATTCCCTCATCCTGGACAAAAAGGGGGCAAAATTCCGTGGGATTGAAAATCGATGTCGTAAGTCACGTCATACAGAAAATGGGAACAGAATTATTAAGTAGAAAACAAAGTTAATTCCACGAGGTATTGGAATTTACCAAGTGCCTTCCACCTTTATCAGTTTATTTATTATTTATTTTTTAGGTAAATACGATGAAAATTATATATATACACACACACACACACACACAACACGCATAACACACCACACACACACAACACGCATAACATACCACACACAATAATAAACACGCATAACACACCACACACACAACACGTATAACACAATCACATAACAACACGCATAACACACCACACACACAACACGCATAACACACCACACGCAAAACACGCATAACACACCACACACACAACACGCATAACACACCACACACACAACACGCATAACACACCACACACACAACACGCATAACACACCACACACACAACACGCATAACACACACACACACACACACACACAACAATGCAAAACACACCACACACACAACACGCACCACACACAACACGCAAAACACACCACACACACAACACGCATAACACACCACACACACAACACGTATAACACACACACACACACAACACGCATAATACACCACACACACAACACGCATAACACACACACACACAACACGCATAACATACCACACACACACACACATATCACATCACACATAAACCCCACACACACACACACAACACAACACAATACACCCCACACACACACACACACACACACACACACACACACACAAAACACACTGTAAAAAGCACATTGGCTGGCCTTGTAAGCCGTCTCGACGCGGCGTCTCAACTCGAGGAAGAAAAAGGAACGCAATATGTCAGCGCCGACAAAATAGAAATAACCAAACTTGGCTGATTACATGAGACTTCCCTGTCCGCGTGGATGAAGGGCGCTGGGGGAAGGGTGGGAACAGCGGAGGGGACGGTGGGAATGGTGGTAGGAAGGGTGGGAATGGTGGTTGGGATGGCGGGAATAGGGTGTGTGTGAGGGAGGAGATGGGGTGTGTTTTTGAGGGAGAAAATGGTGGGAGGAAGGGTGGGAATGATTGTAGAGAGAGTGGGAATAGTGTGTGTGTGCGTGCGTGAGAGGGAGAGTGGGAATGGTGGTAGGGAGGATGGGAATGTGGTAGGGAGGATAGGAATTGTGTTTGTGTAGGAATGATGGTAAGTATGATGGGAATGCCGATAGGGAGGGTGGCAATTAAGTGTGTGAGGGAGAGAATGGTGTAAGGAGGCTAGGAATGTTGGTAGGGGGGTGGGAATGGTGGTAGGGAGGATGGGAATTGAGTTTGTAAGGGAGAGGATATTGTAGGAATAGTGATATGGATGGTAGGAATGGTGGTAGGGAGGGTGGGAATGGTGGTAGGGAGAGCATCTTCCTCTAACATGAACGTAAAAACGAAATGAACGAAAATAAATGTCAGTCTCTAGTATTTTGACGCCATGTTACATTGGTTCGTTCAGATTTCATTATAAAGTTGTCAGAAATGTCAAGAGTTCACTATGTAAACAACTGAATGAATTAGTTTTGAGTTTAAATTTGTACTTTCATGTTCTGTTGAGTGTGTCGACGTGTCTGGTTCAGTATCTCAGATTTTCTAAGCGGGTATTGTATTGTAAGTGTTATTAATCGCTTGAGTATGACGACTTAACCCCTTGAGTACGATGACTTAACCCCTTGAGTATGACGACTTAATCCCTTGAGTATGACGACTTAATCCCTTGAGTATGACGACTTAACCCCTTGAGTTTGACGACTTAACCCCTTGAGTATGACGACTTAACCCCTTGAGTACGACGACTTAACCCCTTGAGTACGATGACTTAACCCCTTGAGTATGATGACTTAACCCCTTGAGTATGACGACTTAACCCCTTGAGTACGATGACTTAACCCCTTGAGTATGATGACTTAACCCCTTGAGTACTGTGACTTAATCCCCAGTATACAAGGTCATCTTACCCAAATGGATAGGTCATCGAACTCGAGGGGTTAAGACATTGTATTCAAGGAGTTAAGTCATCATACTCAAGGAGTTAAGTCATTGTACCCAAGGGGTTAAGTCAAGAGTGTCGCTACTCAATTTTGTTAACAGCAGGTCAACCCTTCATTCATTCTTTCATTCAATCATTTATTTGTCCTCATCTCCACCCCTAACTGAGAGAGTTAAGAGGCTATAGGTAGTTAATGTGATTCTTCATTCATTTCCACCTCTGACTAATCGCGTTTTATGATGTTATACACAATACATTCATTTAGTCACACATTCATTCACTCCTATCTCAGAACACGAGAATTGACACAAAATATACCTAATTTTAGGGTCAAGTCAACATTAGATTTCCTTTCAGGTATTTTATAAATTATTCTAAAGGAGAGTTTATCCTACAATACAATAGGGTTATGTGGGGGTGTGGGGGAAGGTGCTATGGGAGGAGTGGGTGATGATGGGTGTGGGGGGTGGTGGAGGGTGTGGGGGTAGGAGGAGGAGTTGAGGGATCTGGGTGGTTGAGGGAGGGAGGGTGGTGAACGAGCTGTGGTGAGTGGGAATGGCACTGGTCGGGAGAGTAGGAACGTCATGTGGTGAAAGTGGGAATGAGATGCTGGCAGAGTGAAAGATGTGGCCAAGGGGTGGGAACGAGTTATGGGGAGGAAGAAGAAGGTGTTTGGTGAATGGGACTACAGTGTTGAAGAGCAGGAGGAGAGGGGAATGTGATGTGTGGGAAGTGTGAGGTGGGATATGGGGAGTGGTGGGACTGTTTTTTTTTAAGGTGTGTGGGAATATTGTGGATGGGGTGAGTGGGATTTCTATGTGTGGGGAGAGTATGAGTATCAAAACCAATATCTCCCCCCCACACACAAGCAGGTGTGTATCAGGTGTGTGTATGTGTGTCTCACTGCCCCCTCCCTTGTATAACAATATTTACCTGGACGTTCTGTAATTACAACACCTGGTGATGTAAGTAATAATGACCATTAATCCTGACAGGTGTTTTATTATTATTATTATTATTATTATTATTATTATTATTATTATCCCGTCAAAGAATATAATTGTGATTTGTATCTCTACTTGTAACCTGTAACCCCAACCTGTACCTGCCTGGTAATACCTGGACCTGCCCTTGTACCCCAACCTACCTGTACCACCTGTCACCTGTCTTGTACCCCAACCTGTCACCTGGACCTGCCCTTGTACCCCAACCTGTCACCTGTACCTGCCCTTGTACCCAGCCTGTCACCTGGACCTGCCCTTGTACCCCAACCTGCCACCTGTACCTGCCCTTGTACCCCAACCTGTCACCTGCCTGCCCTTACCCCAACCTGCCACCTGGACCTGCCCTTGTACCCCAACCTGTCACCTGGACCTGCCCTTGTACCCCCAGCCACCCCACCTGCAGCCTTGTACCCCAACCTGCCACCTGTACCAGCCCTTGTGCCCCAACCTGCCACCTGTACCTGCCCTTGTACCCCAACCTGCCACCTGTACCTGCCCTTGTACCCCAACCTGTCACCTGTACCTGCCCTTGTGCCCCAACCTGCCACCTGTACCTGCCCTTGTACCCCAACCTGCCACCTGTACCTGCCCTTGGCACCCCAACCTGCCACCTGGACCTGCCCTTGTACCAACCTGTCACCTGTACCTGCCCTTGTACCCCAACCTGTCACCTGTACCCTGCCCCCCTGCCCTTGCAACCTGCCACCTGGACTGCCCTTGCACCCCAACCTGCCACCTTGCCTGCCCTTGCCCCAACCTGCCACCTGGACCTGCCCTTGTACCCCAACCCACCTGTACCAGCCCTTGTACCCCAACCTGCCACCTGGACCTGTTGTGCCCCAACCTGTCACCTGCTGCCAGCCCTTGTACCCCAACCTGCCACCTGTCCAGCCCTTGTACCCCAACCTGCCACCTGTACCCCTTGTGCCCCAACCTGCCACCTGTACCTGCCCTTGTACCCAACCTGCCACTGACTGCCCCTGTACCCCAACCTGCCACCTGTACCTGCCCTTGTACCCCAACCTGTCCTGTACCAGCCCTTGTACCCCCAACCTGTCCACCTGTACCTGCCCTTGTACCCCAACCTGCCACCTGTACCTGCCCTTGCCCCCAACCTGTCACCTGTACCTGCCCTTGTGCCCCAACCTGTCACCTGCACCTGCCCTGTACCCCAACCCTGCCACCTGTACCTGCCCTTGTACCAACCTGCCTGTACCTGCCCTTGTACCCCAACCTGCCACCTGTGCCCCCTTGTACCCCAACCTGCCACCTGTACCTGCCTTGTGCCCCAACCTGCCACCTGTACCTGCCCTTGTGCCCCCAACCTGCCACCTGTACCTGCCTTGTGCCCCAACCTGCCACCTCTTACCTGCCCTTGTACCAACCTGCCACCTGTACCTGCCCCTGTACCCCAACCTGCCACCTGTCACCTGCCCTTGTACCCCAACCTGTCACCTGTACCTGCCCTTGTACCCCAACCTGCCACCTGTACCTGCCCTTGTACCCCAACCTGCCACCTGTACCTGCCCTTGCTAACCTACCCACCTGGACCTGCCCTTGTACCCCAACCTGCCACCCTGTACCTGCCTGCCCTTGTACCCCAACCTGCCACCTGTGCACCCTTGTACCCCAACCTGTCACCTGTACCTGCCCTTGTACCCCAACCTGCCACCTGTACCTGCCCTTGTACCCCAACCTGCCACCTGTACTGCCTTGTGCCCCAACCTGTCACCTGTACCTGCCCTTGTACCCCAACGCCACCTGGACCTGCCCTTGTACCCCAACCTGTCACCTGGACCTGCCCTTGTACCCCAACCTGTCACTGGACCTGCCCTTGTACCTTAACTGTTCACCACAAGTCCAGACACATGATATAATCCGAGAGCCTTTCGTCCTCACCCGTGCCCCCCTTTCTAACCCCTCCCATTCCTTCCACTTTCCCCCAACCCCTCCATTCCCTGCTCCCCTTTCCCTCCCCTCTCCCTTCTCCATTCCCTCCACTTCCTTCCCTGTTTGCCTTTCTGTCTGTCTGTCTGTCTGTCTGTCTGTCTGTCTATTCAGTGTTTGTCTGCCGTATCTTTACATCCCGAGTGTGTGTGTGTGCCTGTCCCATCTGCCTGATCTGTCTGTGTATCTGTCTGTCTGTCCACCCGTATGTCTGTCTACCCGTCTGTCTGTGTATCTGTCTGTCTGTCCTCCTTTACCGCTCATCTATCTGTCTACCCGTATGTCTGTCTACCCGTCTGTCTGTGTATCTGTCTGTATGTCCTTTACCGCTCATCTGTCTACCCCGTTGTCTGTCTACCCATCTGTCTGTGTATCTGTCTGTCTCTCCTCCTTTACCGCTCATCTATCTGTCTCCGTCTGTCTGTTATTCTGTATTCCTCCGCTCATCTGTCTACCCGTATGTCTGTCTACCCGTCTGTCTGTGTATCTGTCTGTCTCTCCTCCTTTACCGCTCATCTATCTGTCTACCCGTCTGTCTGTGTATCTGTCTGTATGTCCTTTACCGCCATCTGTCTGTGTCTGTCTACCCATCTGTCTGTGTATCTGTCTGTCTCTCCTCCTTTCCCTCATCTATCTGTCTACCCGTCTGTCTGTATCTGTCTGTATGTCCTTTACCGCTCACTGCCATCTGTCTACCCGTCTGTGTGTATCTGTCTGTCTGTCCTTTACCGCTCATTACACAAACACACAAGATCTTTTTTCTACACAAGTTTAGACAATTATGAATGTTGATTATTTTTATTTTTTTAATGACAACTAAAACAACAGCTGATTGGCGAACACTGTTAGAGTTAGGGTAGGTTAGGTTAGGATTAGGTTAGGTTAGGTTGGGATTAGGTTAGGTTAGGTTGGGTTGGGTTGGAGTTAGGTTAGGTTAGGTTGGAGTTAGGTTAGGTTGGGTTGGGTTGGGTTGGGTGGGTTGGGTTGGGTTGGGTTGGTTGGGTTGGGTTGGGTTGGGTTGGGTTGGGTTGGGTTGGGATTAGGATTAGAGTTAGGTTGGGATTAGGTTGGGTTGAAGGTTGGGTTGGGTTGGGTTAGGTTAGGTTAGGTTAGGTTAGGTTACAAAACACATTACAGTTTCTTTCAGTAAGTCTATGTTTGTATCTTTTTGTATGTACTGAACGAAGAGTAAAGACAGAGAGAGAAAGAAAGAAAACGAACAAGAATAAAACAGACAGACAGAGAATAACAGAGACAGACAGACAGAATAACAGACAGAGAGACAAAAAGACCAAGGATGTAAACGAAAGACCCCTCCAAAATAAGAGTAAAAAAAAAAAACTCAAGCAACCAAACAAGAGCCGTCAATCAAACAAAGAAACAAATCAAGACACACACCGAGGAATCCCTAAAAGCGACCACCATGTTTTATGCGTTTAACTGTGGCGGGACATAACCAGGTTTAAGATCACAGCATCATCCCCCTCCCTTCCCCTCCACACCCCACCCCTACCTCTCTCACCTTCCCCTACCTCTCTCCCTTCCCCTACCTCTCTCCTTCCCCTACCTCTCTCTCCTTCCCCTACCTCTCTCTCCCTTCCCTACCTCTCTCTCCCTTTCCCTACCTCTCTCTCCCTTTCCCTACCTCTCTCTCTCCCTTTCCCCTCTCTCTCCCTTCTCCTACCTCTACCGCTCTCCCTCTTTCCCTCCCCCCCTTTCTTTCCCTTCTCCTCTCCTCCTAACTCCTTTCCCTGTAAGTCCCATCACCTTTCACTCTTCCCTTCATCTGCCCTTTCCTTTCCCTCCTCTCTCCCTTTCCCTCACCCCTTCCCCTATCCTTCCCCTTCCCCTTTCACCCTACCCCTCCCCTTGCCTTTGTCCCCATTCTCCAGCTTTCCCCCCCACTTCCACCCCTTCACTAAACTCCACCCCTTTCCCCCCCTCCACCCCTTCCCCTACTCCCACCCTTCCCCCCCTCAAGACTCTCTCCCCTCCTACATTTACCCCTCCCCCTCCCTCCTCTCCCCACCACCCACACTGAAAAGAAAAAAAATATTATATCAATGAAAGTGTGTCTGGTTTCGCCTCTCTGAACACAATCTGGTCCCTACACCCCCTCCAAAAATTCTCCCCCCTACCTCCCCCGCCCACCCCTCCCCTCCCCCCCCTCCCCCACCACCACCAGAAAACATTGAACGATACACAGGAATTGCATGATATACTGTAGGTGTTTGTACAGTGTCATGTAGGGTGAAGTTCTATTGTGGATTGTAAGTAGCATCTAATATGTACTTCAATACTTATAAGAGGATGTATTAAGTAGTGTTATAAAGTAAAGGCGTTCTTACTTATAATTGTGGTAGTATCGGTAAGGTGTAGTTATAGAATGGTCTTTTGTCTGTTGATCGGGTTATCAACTTGACGGGGTATTAGTCAACTTTAATTCACTTCTCAGATTAAATAATTCTTGTGGTATGTATTTTTTTTTTGCCCTTTTCAATTAAGATTATATTAATTTTATAATTGTAAAGCCTATTTTTATTCTATTTGTCTTAAGCTATATATAATATTTACTAAAATTATTATTGAACAAAAAAGTTACTTCGACAAACCTTTTAGATAAATATATCGTGAATTTCGTGATGCCTTTGAATTGCGAAAAGTTAAATTGCTTTGAGTAAATTTCTTATTTTAAAATGTACTTAGTTGAAATAGTTGAGTTATTTGGACTACCAGATGAGATCACACGGTCAATAGATTAAACTGTATTAACGTTCATTATTATGTTAACGTACGATTAACGATATTGTTGTAGTTTAAATGGGTTCAAGAAAACGTCTCATTTTTATAGAAGTACACACGATTGTGGGGCCTTGGTTCGAATCAATGATTAAGGCGCCCATGGTCGACCCAGCGGCTAAATGGGTCTAACACACGATTCAGAAATCTTTTTTTTATTTTTTTATTAACTTTAAACAAGATTAGTTAAATTATTTTTGAATTAAATTACTGTGGTGATCTATCTCTTAAAAGAAGTAGTGAATATAAATAAAGATGAAATATAAAAGGGTGCAATGAAGAGCGTTATTTAGTTAATAAGTGAGTGCCTGTGTGTGCCTGCCTGCCTGTGTGTGCCTGCCTGCCTGTGTCTGTGGGTGGAGGGATTAACTCATGTCTGAAAATAATGTCTACCCACAAAATGTCTTCCTTCCTCCTTCAAGACATTAACGAAGACTTATCAACTTATACACTGAGTTGTTACACCGTGAGAGGTAATGTAACTAAAACAGTATTTTACCTCCACGTGAAATAATGATAAGATGTGAATGTGTGTGGCGGCGTCAGGATGTCTGTCTGTGTGTCTGTCTGTGTGTCTGTGTGTCTGTCTGTCTGTCTGTGTGTGTGTGTGTGTGTGTGTGTGTCTGTCTTTGGGCGTTAATTATGTAAGTATTGTAAGTCCACCAATTAATTGTATTTATTTTATAATTTTAATGAAACTTGATAAAAGTGTTGGATGACTTGAAGATTTGTGCCCTAGTTTATTTTACCTTGACGTTAACCAACAATCACCTTATTGCTAATCTAACCTAACCAAACCTGACCTGACCTAACCTAACCTAAGACTAGCGAGGTCATCCTAAAACTATATCTTGCGCTTGTGAGACCTCACTTGGATTACGCAGTTCAATTCTGATCACCGTATTACAGAATGGATATAGAATCCTTGGAAAGAATTCAGAGGAGAATGACAAGACTAATCCCAGGCATTAGGAACCTTGAG
This sequence comes from Homarus americanus, assembly GCF_018991925.1. Taxonomy (NCBI): domain Eukaryota; kingdom Metazoa; phylum Arthropoda; class Malacostraca; order Decapoda; family Nephropidae; genus Homarus; species Homarus americanus. Next base: position 296,917 of record NW_024747477.1, read on the forward strand.
TATAGAGACAGGTTAAAGCATCTTAATCTGCACTCTCTCGAGAGACGTAGAGTTAGGGGCGATATGATAGAGGTGTATAAATGGAAGTCAGGGCAGAACAAAGGGGATATTACAAAGGTACTCAAACTATCCAACCTGGAGCGAACTCGTAGCAATGGTTTTAAACTAGACAAATTTAGATTTAGGCGTGAAATAGGTAAACACTGGTTTGGAAATAGAGGAGTGGAACAAGTAACGTAAGCTGCACGTAACATCACCTCACTTTACCTAACCTCACCTCGAGATACAACTTAAGACAAGACATGACCTGTTGGCCGGTTTAAGGTGTGTGTGTGTGTGTGTGTGTTGACGGAGCCATCAGTGTCTATCAGGAGAATGTGTTTTATTTCCCAACGTGAAACAGTAAGAGTGTGGGATGAGAATACACCAGAGAGTCTGCATGTCTGTGTGTCTGTTATTCTGTGTTTGTCTGTGTCTGTGTATGTCCATTCCTGTTCGTGTGTCTGTATATATCTTTTGTTTGTCATTTTATAGTGTGTCAATCTGTGTTTTGTCTATGTTACTCTCTCTCTCTCTCTCTCTCTCTCTCTCTCTCTCTCTCTCTCTCTCTCTCTCTCATATAATGTACGGTTAAGTAATGTTTCTTAAAGGATTACACTTGATCAAGGTGTAAATGTTTATAAATGTTACGTGAGGTGAGAGGAGCCATAAAAAGGTTATACTAAGAGTGAGACATAAACACTGAGACATAAACTATGAGACATAAACACTATAGAAGAATAAGAGTTAATTACACCGTTAATATATCAACTTGAATATATATCCAGCATCAACGGAACTCACTCATATAGTTAATAAGTCGGAGGTATTAATCTGCTAAACCACAATACAACTCTGACACTAATTGATGTATTTATGTTTATATTTCTCAAGTGGGTTTTTAAAAGATTAACCAAGTCTCTTTAACCACTTGATATGTTTTTCACTTGTGTTGGGTTAGTTGGGTCATAACACGGTGTTCTCTCTCGGGCTGTATTTTTCACCTCACCAGATGGTCACCTAATTGTTTATAAGTGAAGTGGAGTTTAATGACAAGACGCCTTAAGGTCTTGAGTGAGATGAGTGATGGTGGGGGTTGTAGGAGTGCCTTGTCTGGAGGTGGTCCCATGTCTGGAGTTGGTGCTATTTCTGGGGGGGGTATTGCGATGTTGAGGGGTAGTGCCATACCTCGAGGAGTGTGCCATGGTAGGGATTAATTCCATACTTTCGGTGGTGTCATATCTGTCTGGGCTTTTGTTTGGTTTAGGTAGGAGAAGGAAAGAGTAATGCCTGGTGGGGGGGGGAGTAGTGCCTGGCCTTAGGAGGGTGAGTGCCAGGTTAAGGGGAGGGTCAGTAGACTTTAAGTCTTGAGTTGGGTCAGGGGGATTAAATCTTAAGAGGTCAGGTAGGCGAATGGTCAGGTCTTCGGGAACATGGGGGGGGTCAGGATGGCGAGGGAGCAGGGTGTTAGTGGAGGTCAGGATCAGGTCCTTTAAGTCAGAGGAGGTCAGGGAAGTGTCAGGTCCTGGGGTTAAGGGGGTAAGGGAAGGATACGGTTTGGGGGGGCCAGGGAAGAGTCAGGTCTTTGGGTATTAGGGGGAATTAGGTCAGGGATGGGTCTGGTCTTGGGGTCAGGGAAAGGAAAGGTCATGTATTAGGGTAATAGGGGAAGATCAGGTCAGGAAAGGGTCAGGTTTTGGGATATTAGAGAGGATCAGGGTAGGGAAGGGTCATGTATTAGGGTGGCAATAAGAGAAGATCAGGTCAGGAAATAGTCAGGTCCTGGGGGTTAGGGGAGGTCAGTGGGCTGTTCCTGAGACGACTAATGAGAGACGAAAGGGAAAACTTTATCAGTAGTTTAAGTGTTTATCAGTCCTCTCCCACTTCCTCCTTGTCCTTCATCCTTTCTTCCTTCCTTCCTTCCTCATTTTCCTTCCCTCCTTACGCCCTTCCTCCATATTTTCCTTCTCTCCTTCCTCCTTATTTTTTCTTTTTCAATCCTCCTCCTTTTGCAAATTCCATTTTTCATTCCTACTTTTCCTTCTTCCTTCCATACTTTTTTTTTCTTTTCTCCTTCCTCATTTACCTTCTTTCTTCACTCCTCCCCTCCTTCTTTTCCCTCTTCCTTATCTCCTTCCTTCATACCTCTCTCTCTCTGTCTCTCTCTCTCCTTTTCACTCCCCCTCTCTCACTGCCTGCTTGTCAACCTCTTCATCCTTTCTCCTTCCCCCTCTCAATCACTCGCCTCTCTTCTCCTTTCTCTCCTCAACCTTCCTCTTCCCTCTTGTTCTCCTTCTTGTCTTCTTCCCTCCTTATTTACCAATTCCTTGACCTTCTCTTTATCTCTCTCCTTTCCACTTATCCTCCTCCCTCCCTCTCTGCCTACTTCTTACTCTTTCATCCTCCCTCTTTCTACCTCTCACTGTCCTCCCACCCTCTCTCCCTCCTTCCCTCCTTCTCTCTTCTTTCCTCTCTTTCTCACCTTCCTCCTTCCCCCTCTCTCCCACACATCCTCCCACCTCCCCAGATCACATCCCCACCCCAAAAGACATCATCCTCACATCCTGCCCTGCTCAGCCTGCCCCCTGTCTCTGCTCCATCTTCCCCCCTGCCCCCTCCCTCGGGGCTCCCCCCCGCTTCCCCCCCGCCCCCTCCCTGCCCCTCCCTGTCACCTCTGCTCCTGGCCCTCCCTCCCGCCCCTGATCACACACACCCCCCCATACATACATCCTCGCCTCCTCCCACACTCAGCGTGTCCAGCTATGGTCGTGCAGACGTGAAATGAATCAAAATAACCATCCTCAGCTTTCCATTCGCTACAAAAGACTCTGTTTTGTGAACTGTATGTTACCACGGAGAAAATCCTTTGTGGGCGGGGGGAGAGAAAGATAAAAAGCTAGGGGGAAAAAGTTAGAAAAAGCTAAAATGGTAAAAACAAAAAAAAAAAAAAAAACTGAAAACGTAAAAAAAAAAAAAAAGACCAGTTAAAAGTATCTCAACAATAACAAAAGGCTTTGCATTGTGTAAATCGTGGGTGTGGTGTCATGGTAGTGGTCTTACGGTTGACAGTCCCGTGAGGGGTGTGTGGCGTGTCGGCTCTCTGGTGGCCAAGCCTCACTCTCTCCACCTACGTGCACGCCTTCTTCTCTCTCTTCTCTCTCTCTCTCTCTCTCTCTCTCTCTCTCTCTCTCTCTCTCTCTCTCACACACACACACACACACACACACACACAGTCATGTTTTACTCACTCGGCTTTTATTCTCTCTCCCTCTGTATCTATTTATATGTCTGTCTATTTACTGTCTATATCTTTCACAGACTCTCCCTCCATCTACCTGTCTCTCTATATCCATCCATCCCATCTACCTGCCTCAGTTATTGATTAAATCTCCATTAGGCTCATCAGGTGTTCAGGGGCAGTGGTGTGGTGTACATCAGGCGGTGTGGCTCCCTCACTCTCCCTCACCCTCCCTCACTCTCCCTCACCCTCCCTCACTCTCGCCCGATTCAATTTTGATCAAGTAGATAGAGTCAGATATTTGCCTAAATTGCCACTTCTTTACGGCAACACGTGCTTGGGGGAGGTGACGGGTGGGGGGATGAGGGAAGGGGGGGCAGGCTTGTTTCTTGGGAGGGGAGGTGAGGGAAGGGGGTAGGAATGTTTGGGGGGAGGTAGCTGTTTTGGGAGGGGAGGTGAGTGGGAGGCACCTGTTTCAGGGGGAGGTGGTGAGGGGACAGGTCTATATTTCGGTGATGGGGGTGAAGGGGGGATGGTTTGTTTTGGTGAGGGGGAGGTGAGGGGGGGTGCTTGTTTAGGGGAGGAGGAGGAGGGAGAAGAGTAGAAAGATGGGAGGGGGAGAGGAGTAGAAAAAGGGATGGGGAGGAAATTTGGAAAGGAGGGAGAATGAGGGGTGATGAGGGTGATGGGATAGAGAGGGGAAGAAGATATAGAAGAGAAGTGACAATAGAAAGGGAGAGAAAATAGGAAAAAATATGGGAGAGGTACCATAATGAGAGGTGGGAAATGGAACAGAGAAATGGGATGGAAAAAGTACTCAAGAAAAGAAGGAACTGAAAAGGAACGGAAGTTAAGACATAGGGAGAGTGAATGATAGTGGAAAAAAACCCCAGATACATGAGAGATAGATAGATGTAGAGGAGAGATAGGAGGAGAAGAGGAGAGAAAGAAGGAAGAAGGGACCCAAAAGATTGAAAGGGTTCAGAAAGGTTAGGTAAGGGACTGAAAGGAGAGGGAAGAGATGGTGAAGAAGAAAGGAAGAGAGAAATAAGAAAGAGAGAATAAAACTTGATAAATACATATAGACATTAATAATCGATAAGAAAACAATAATGCGATTAAAACTGAAGCGAAAAAGGAAAACAAAATAGGTGAAAAAAAGTCAAACTAAAAGACAAGGAAGGAAAAAGGTAGAAAAAAAATAGAGAAAATAGTTAATAAATAGAGTGGATAGAGAGAAATGAATATAACTAGATTGATGGATAAACTCACATTGGCGAAAAGGACGGTGAGGGAAAGCTAACGCAGCGAGGGAGAGTGTGAGGGGGAGAGAGTGGGGTCAGTGATGGAGGGTGAGGGACGAGATGAGAATGATGGAGGATGAGAGTGACGAAGAGAGGGTGAATGAGGGAGAGAGTGGGGTGAGTAATGGAGAGAGAGAGAGAGAGGGAGTGTGATGAGGAGAGGATGAGTGACGAGGAGAGGGTGAATGAGGGAGAGTGACGAGGAGAGGGTGAATGAGGGAGAGTGACGAGAGAGAGAGAGAGAGAGAATAATAACATGTATGATAATGAATACAGGAAAATAAGATGACAGTATTGCCAGAAGCTTGGGATGTCAACACCTAAGAGACAGACAGACAGACAGATAGTTAACTACCAGTCGTATGTTTTCGATGTTTGGTTTTTTTTAATTTGATTTCGGTCATTAGTAAGAAGATATGATGATGATGATGATAGTGGTGGTGATGGTAGTGGTGGTGGTGGTAGTGGTGGTGGTGGTGGTGGTGATGGTAGTGGTGGTGGTGGTGGGATGGTAGTGGTGGTGATGATGATGGTGGTGGTGATCGATCAAACTGTTGCTGGTAGCGAGCTAATGGTTCACTTATAATTTATTATTATGCCCCTACCACTGCCGCCGCCACCACCACTTATACCACTACTACCACAACCACTACTATTACTTCAACTACCACCACTACCACAACCACTCCAGCCACCACCACTATTACAACCTCTCCAGCCACCATCACTACTACAACCACTCCAGCCACCACCACAACCACTCCAGCCACCACCACTACCACAACCACTAAACCACCACCACTAACCACAGGTCGTCCAGCCACCACCACTACTACAACCTCCAGCCACCACCACTACTACAACCACTCCAGCCACCACCACAAATGGGGTCAGCCACCACCACTACCACAACCACTAAACCACCTGTACCACTACTCCCAACTGGATTAAAACCACCACCACCAATTTCCAACAACCACTAAACCACCCACCACTACTCCCAACAACCATTAAACCACCACCACCACCCCCAACAACCACTAAACCACCACCACCCCCAACAACCACTAAACCACCACCACTACCCACAACAACCTATTTCTAAACCACCACCACCACTACCCCAACAAATTCACTAAACCACCACACCACTACCCCCAACAATCATTAAAACCACCACCACCATTCCCCAACAACCACTACCACCACCCCCAACAACCACTAAACCATCACCACTACCCCAACAACCACTAAACCACCACCACTACAACCACTAAACCACCACCACTACCAACCACAAACCACCACCACTACCCCCAACAACCACTAAACCACCACCACTACCCCCAACAACCACTAACCACCACCACTGCCCCAACAACCACTAAACCACCACCACTACCCCAACAACCACTAAACCACCACCACTACCCCCAACAACCATTCAAACCACCACCACTACCCCCAAAAAACCATTAAACACCCCCTAACAACCACTAAACCACCACCTGCCCCTAACAACCACTAAAACCACCACCACTGCCCTAACAATATAAACCACCACCACTACAAACCACCACCACTACTCCCTAACAACCACTAAACCACCACCACTACCCTAACAAACCACTAAACCACCACCACTACCCCCAACAACCACTAAGCCACCACCCCTACCCCCAACAAAATCCACTAAACCACCACCACGACCCCCAACAACCACTAAACCACCACCACTACCCACAACAACCAATGAAAACCACCACCACTACCCCCAACAACCACTAAACCACCACCACTACCCCAACAACCACTAAACCACCGCCACCACCCCAACAACCATTAAACCACCACCACTACCCCCAACAACCACTAAACCACCACCTACTCCACAACAACCACTAAACCACCACTACCCCCCAACAACCACTAAACCACCACCAATACCCCCAAAAACCATTAAACCACCACCCTTACCTTTTCAGTGGTTTACTTTACACCAAGAAGATTTAACTTGTGGGTTTATTTTGGTACTGGAGGTTTTATTTCGTGTAGTGTAATTTCACTGGTGGCTGGCTGGTCCCTCTTAAACACTGGGAAGGATTTCTTATGGCGCTGTTGCAGGAGGAGAGGCCAATATGTCTTGTTGGAGGCCAGTTATGTCTTCTTGGAGGCCAGTTATATCTTGTTGGAGGCTAGTTATATCTTGTTGGAGACCAGTAATGTCTTTGAGGCCAGTATGTCTTTGGAGGCCAGTATGTCTTTGGAGGCCAATATGTCGTTGAAGGCCAGTATGTCTTGTTGGAGGCCAGTATGTCTTGTTGGAGGCCAGTATGTCTTGTTGGAGGCCAGTTATATCTTGTTTATTATTTACTCAAACATTATATAAATATTGTGACCATTTTGTTTGTTTAGTACTGATAATGTTTTTTTTTATTTCCTCAGTATTTACTTAAATTTAATGTATAAATACTATATATTTATTAACTTGTTCTGCTTCGTATACAAATATTATTATCTGCTTATCAATTAATTAAAATTTATTCAGTTTTTTTTTCTTCAGACAAACATTATATTCTTGGTATCAATTAATATTTATTCACTTTATTTCACTCATAAAGTTAACGCTGTAATGACCAGACCGATACATTATGAAACACAAAGACCCAGTTTAAATTATTGAGTCCCATCTGGCCACACCCAATTTGTATTTTATATGCTTATATGTTGATGTAGGATTTATGTACTTGTGTGTTTATCATTTTGCTTGTCTGTTTGTTTTTAATTAGTCGTGTGGAGTTACTGGGGGTAAACACAAGTTGATCATGTCAGCGCTTGTACCTGGGTCAGGGATCTCTTGAAGATAATAATAATAATAATGATGATGATAGTAATAATGATGGGGGTGTGGGGGCGGGAAAGGATGTGGGTGGGAGGGAAGGTGGGAGGGAGGAGGGCAGGGGGGATGGGTAGGATGTGGATGTGGGTGGGCAGGTATGATGCAGTGATGGAAGCGACTGGGAGGGAAGGGGATGTGGGTGGGGGGGGGAGGGTGGGGTAGTGTGGAGCAGGCAGGCAGGCGGGCGGGCGTGAGGCGGCAGCCTACACTCATTCATCATCACCCAAACATCCGGCCCGCGGCTGGAAGAGGGAGGGAGAGAGAGGGAGGAAGGAAGGGAAGAGGAGAGAGAGAGGGAGAGACAAGGCGAGGGAGTTGGGGGGGGGGAGTGGAAGACAGAGAGAAGGATACAGAGGCGAGGAAGAGGGATAGAAAAAATAAGAAGAGTAATGAAGAGGGATATATTGGGAGGAAGAGAGGAGGAAGAGGGGAGATAAGAGGAGGAAGAGAGGTAAAGAAAATTAAATGAAAGGAATAAGAAGAGAAGTGAGTAAGAGGAAGGAAGGGGATAATGGAACGGATAGGAGGGAAGGGAAGTAAATAAGGAAGAGGAAGGGAAGAAGAGGACATGGTAACTATTGACACGGGTGACTGAGAAAGAGGGAAGGATGTGAACGGAACAGAACTGACAGGAGGGACAGACAGACAGACAGACAGACAGACAGACATTCAGGGGACAAAGACACGGGCAGGCAGACAGACAAGCATAACGATACACTAAAACAGACTAAAATAGTGATAAATAAAGTTCAATACCTATAATTCACTAAACCCATAATTATATCAACAAACTATAACATTCAACTCCTATGATGTATAACCAAAACCCAACCAGGGGGGATTGATCACAACATATGACATAGAAGATGGAAGGAGTAGAGTGGAAGGGGTAGAGAGATGGAAGGGTAGAGATGGAAGGGGTAGAGAGATGGAAGGGGGTAGAGAGATGGAAGGGGGTAGAGAGATGGAAGGAGGAGTAGAGATGGAAGGGGGGTAGAGATGGAAGGGGTAGAGAGATGGAAGAGATAGAGATGGAAGGGTAGAGAGATGGAAGGGTAGAGAGATGGAAGGGGGTAGAGAGATGGAAGGAGGTAGATAGACAGGGAGATGGATGAAGCAACATGTGGTGGCAGAGGTGTGAAGGAGGGAAACTCTTGGCAACGTTGATAAATGAGGAGAAGTGGAGGAAAAAAAGAGAGAGAAAGATTATTAAGGAAGGTGGATGATGGAATAGAGAGAGGGAAAGTGTGTGTGTGAAGAGAAGAGAATAAGGTAGAAGAAAACGTTGATAAATGAAGAGAAAAGGAGGAAAAAATGGTAATTAAAAAGTAAGATAGATAATGAAATATAAGAAGTGTTAAGTGAAAGAGAATACAGACGAAACGAAGGAGAAATAAACCCTAAATGAGTGATAAATAATAACTGATAATATTAGAGAAGAGGTAATTAGTAAAGGAGAAAAGAGAATAAATAGGGAATAGTAGGTAATATATGATAAAATTAGGGAAGGGAGAAAATTAAAAGGGGTATAATAATAATAATAATAATAATAATAATAATAATAATAATAATAATTTTATGAACCTGTTAATACATTTTCAGAAGAGGAGAGTGAATGAAAGGTGATAACAGTGTGAAAGACAGTAATGAAGAAATGAGAAATTTAATCAACAATAACAAAACAGAACAACAACAATAACAACACACTATAACAATACCATTAACAACAAAATAACAAGAATAGTAACAACACACAACCATAACAACAACAATAACAACACAACACAACACAACAATAACAACAACACAACAGGTTTCTACAAGGAGGCAGCCCATGTCATATCAATAAGAACATTCCTTTATCAGCCGTGTTTTTACAATGAGTTATTCACGACGAGCATAAATATAGTGAAAAATAGGGACACAGCCACACGGAGCTCAGTGAATATTTTTGTGAGTTGTTGAAAGTCAGCATCTAGAGAGACAGTCTCTCTCTTAACACATTATTATTCCCCTCCTGTCTTTCCCTCCTCCGTCTCTTTGTTTTCTTCCCCCACTCGCCCTCCCTCCCCACCCCCCGTCTCCTCCCCCCACCCCGTCTCTCTCCCCCCCACCCCCTCCCTCCCTCCCCCACCCCTGTCTCCTCCCCCACCCCCTGTCTCCTCCCCACCCCCCGTCTCTCCTCCCCACCCCATCTCCGTCCCCACCCCATCTCTCCGTCCCCACCCCGTCTCTCCGTCCCCCCACCCCCTGTCTCCGTCCCCCCACCCCGTCTCTCCCCTCCCCCCAGCCCGTCTCTCCCTCTCCCAGCCCTGCCTCTCCCTCTCCAGCCCGCCTCCTCCCTCCCCCAGCCCTGTCTCTCCCTCCCCAGCCCTGTCTCTCCCTCCCCAGCCCCGTCTCTCCCTCCCCCAGCCCGTCTCCTCCCCCAGCCCCGTCTCCCCTCCCCAGCCCCGTCTCTCCTCCCCCAGCCCCGTCTCTCCTCCCCACCCCCGTCTCTCCCTTCCCCAGCCCGTCTCTCCTTCCCCAGCCCCGTCTCTCCTTCCCCCAGCCCGTCTCTCCCTTCCCCAGCCCAGTCTCTCCTTCCCCAGCCCCTCTCTCCCTTCCCCATCCCTGTTTCACCCCATCCCTGTCTCACCCATCCCGTCACCCCCCATCCCCGTCTCACCCCCCCATCCCTGTCTCACCCCCCATCCCGTCTCACCCCCCAGCCCTGTCTCACCCCCCCATCCGTCTCACCCCAGCCCCGTCTCACCCCCATCCCTGTCTCCAGCCCCGTCACCCCCAGCCCTGTCTCACCCCCCAGCCCTGTCTCACCCCCAGCCGTCTCACCCCAGCCCTGTCTCACCCCCAGCTCTGTCTCACCCCCACCCATCTCACCCCCACCCGTCTCCACCCCATCCTGTCTCACCCCCATCCCTGTCTCCACCCCATCCCTGTCTCACCCCCACCCGTCTCACCCCCACCCGTCTCACCCCACCCGTCTCACCCCCACCCTGTCTCACCCCCAGCTGTCTCACCCCCCAGCCCTGTCTACCCCAGCCCGTCTCTGCCCCAGCCGTCTCACCCCCAGCCCCTGTCTCACCCCCAGCCCTGTCTCACCCCCCAGCCCTGTTTCACCCCCACCCCTGTCTCACCCCCATCCCGCCTCCACCCCATCCCTGTCTCACCCCACCTGTCTCACCCCCAACCCTGTCTCACCCCCACCCGTCTCACCCCCACCCGTCTCACCCCCACCTCATCTCACCCCCCACCCCTGTCTCACCCCCACCTCCGTCTCAATCCCCATCCCGTCTCACCCCCATCCCCGTCTCACCCCACCCCCGTCTCACCCCCACCCCGTCTCACCCCCCAACCCTGTCTCACCCCCACCCTGTCTCACCCCCACCCCCGTCTCACTCCCCACCCCTGTCTCACCCCCACCCCTGTCTCACCCTCAGCCCCGTCTCACCCCACCCCCTGTCTCACCCCCATCCGGTCTCACCCCCCCGTCTCCACCCCACCCCATCCATCACCTCATCCCCGTCTCACCCCCAGCCCGTCTCACCCCCACCCCCCGTCTCACCCCTACCCCCATCTCAACCTCACCCCAGTCTCTCTCCGGCCCCGTCTCGTGTCTCCCCTATCTCTCTCTCTCCTCCAACATCCTGTTCCATGACAGCTACTCCATAGCATCCTTGAGTCCTCTTCTTATCTCTCCCTCCCCTTCCTTCTCTCACCCTCCCCTCTCCCTCCTCTCCCACAACCCCCATTCCCACTCTCCCTTCCTCCCTTTCTTATCCTCTTCCTCACCCTATAATTCCCTCATCATCTACATACTAAAATTTATTAATTTATATGATTTAATTTAGATGAACAGTTAATTATATTGAAAAATTAGTTAAATAAGTTTAAAATGAATTAAATAAGTTGAAAATGAGTTAAATAAGTTGAAAATGAGTTAAAATATTGAAAAAAAATTAAATATGGCAGAAACAAGTATGTCGAATAGTTTGTTAAATAATGTTAAAATGTTTATTACCTTTTAACCATTGTGAGATAATGTAACACACCTCCTCCTCACGAAGAGCATGTTGGTGAATCATCATAAAATGGTATTGTTGTCCCACGAGTTAATTAATGCATGTTAATGGACGCTTGGCAAAGAGAACTGAGTTTATGAGGTTTACCATCAAAACCGAAAGTAATATTGATAGGGTGAGGAGATGGATGAGGAGGTAAGGGAAGGAGATGAGTGAAGGGAGAAGGAGAGGATGGGGAGGAGGAAAGCAGGAGATGGAGGAGAGAGATGGTGAGGATGTAGGAGGAGGTGGGAGGATGTAAGAGGATATAGAGGGAGGTGGGTAAAATGAGGAGGGGGAGGTGGGTGAGGGATGTGGGGAGGGAGGTGGGTGAGGGATGTAGGGAGGAGGATGTGAGGGAGGGATGGTAGGAGTGGAGGGAGGTGGGTGAGGATGAGGAGGTGGGGATATGAGAAGGAGTAGGGAGGAGGGGTGAATGTAGGGAGGTGTTGGTAGGTGGGTGAGAGGTTGAGGAAGGAGAGGTTGGGAGGGGTGAGGATGTGAGGAGGGAGAGAAAGGGGGTGTTGAGACGTGGTTAAGGATGTGGGGTGGGGAGGGAGGGTGGGGATGATGTGGAGAGAAAAAAAAAACCACATTCCGGTGCTAAAATACCTATGGTGGCATTTTATTCTCTCTCTCTCTCTCTCTCTCTCTCTCTCTCTCCCCCCCCCCTCTCCCTCCCCTCCTCCCTCCCTCCTCCCTCCTCCCTCCCTCCCTCCCTCCCTCCCTCCCCTCCCCCTCCCCTCCTCTCCCCCTCCCTCCCCCTCCCTCCCTCCTCTCCCCCTCCCTCCCCTCCCCCCCTTCCTCCTTCCCTTCCCCTCCCTCCCCTTTCCCTCCCTCCCCTCCTCCTCTCTCTCTCCCTCTCTCTCTCTCTCTCTCTCTCTCTCTCTCTCCTCTCTCCCTCCTCCCTCCTCCCTCCTCCCCTCTCTCTCTCTCTCTCTCTCTCTCTCCCTCTCTCTCTCCCCCCCCCCCCTCCTCCCTCTCTTCTCTCTCACCACCTCTACTACACTTCAGCTCCTCAAAAAGCCAAGGTGAGGTGTAATTAGGTGAGTGCAGGTGCTGGCCGCGTTAAATCCCTGTAACAAAAGTCCTTTACTTTTGTGGACAAAACAGTGAAGATCCATTAGTGTATTACTGTAAGTAATTAGTGGGATTAATGATGATAGAAGGGTGAGGTAATGCTCTAGCACATGAGGGAGGAGGAGTTATACATACATTAACTACTAATTGGTATATGCAGAGGTGTGTAAAGAGAGTGAGTTTGATACGTTTGTGTATATACTATTCACTTTATTCAGAAATTTACACACACACACACACACACACACACACACACACACACACACACACACACACACACACACACTGCCACACTCCCTACACACCATTTCACACCTCCCCCTTTCTCCTCCCTCTCCCATACACATATTTATCAAGTAATTTCCATATGCAAATCATTGAATATTTTTTTCTATATTAATCCCAGGTTACAGAGTATAACCAGTATACTGAGTCAGTGTTTTGTTTATGTCGTTATACCAACCTGAGTATACTATTGTGTATAGACGGTTTTAAGCCTTAGGCCTGATGAGTACGATGGCGACCCACACGCCACTCACCCTCCTCCTTGACTTGATCCCCTTCTCACTCACCTCTTGAGTACGTTGACTTGACCCCTTCGTCACTCACCTTCTTGAGTACAATGTTATATTCCTTGAGGGAGAAGGTAGTTGTACTCAAAAGGGTTAAGTCGTAATATTCAAACACTTATGCCGTAGTACTCAAGGGATTCGGGCATCGTACTCAAGGGTTATGCCGTAGTACTCAACGGAATAAGCCACCGTACTTAGATAACAACAAACTGTATTATTCATTTCGCAAATCATCGTAATCTGTTTATTTTTTATCGTACTCAATGGTTAAAGTATCTATTAATCACAGGGCTAATTAATTGTACTCACCGGGATGTAGAAACCAACTTAGTATATTTGTCAAGCCGTAGAAACCAACATCAGTGTTCTTATTCTCAGAAAACCTGATCACTGTTGAAACCAGCCCAGTATATCCTTATGTTTTAGAAACCGGTTCACTTTTATTTTATGCTCCAACAATCTGGTTATACTCTTGAAACCACTGCAGCCTGAGTGTGTGTTCAGAAACCGACTCAAACATATCCAAAGAAATCAAGTCGGTCTATTTGTGTTTCGTGTCTATATGACAAATCTTAAGACAAAATTCCAGCATTTTCCCTGACTTTATTCCCTAGTCCTCCATATCCTGAGTCATTTTTCCTTAACTCTTCTTTATTTTCCCTGACTTTATCCCTCGTTCTTCACTCTCCCGACTTTATTCCTCACTCTCACGACTTTACTCCTCACACTCCCGACTGTATTCCCTACTTTCCCGACATATTTTCCACCCGACTTTTTTTCATCCGATTTTTTGTTCCTGGTGCCAATATAACAACATACAAACCACAACACTTCTTGCCTGAGAAAGCGAGGCTGTTTACATTCCATCACCGCTGGGAAGGAGGGAGGAGACAGTGGAGAGAGAGAGAGAAGTAGACAAGAAGGAAGAAATGAAGGAGTCTTACGAACCCGAGGAGTGTCATTTCATCATAAAAAAAAAAAAGAGAGAGAGAGAGTTGGGAGGCGAAAAGAGTAGAGAGAGGACATGCATACCTCTGTGTGTGTGTGTGTGTGAATAAAACACTAATGTATATTTTCTCCCCCACAGGTAAGTTGCCGTGTGTTAGTTCACCGTCAGGAGGCAGAGAGCGTCGGCAGGTACTGTGTGGTAATGTCTCTCTCTCTCTCTCTCTCTCATATACCTCAGCATATTCTAAGAAGCAGAGTCCTATATAAGAAGTAAGTTTATGAAAGGTTTTACGGTCATCCCTGATCTACACGCTTAGGCCGGTCAGAAGAATCGATATCCTCACCGTGTTTTTGTGTCGACTGAGACGTGGAGTGAGGGTTTGGTGTTCTAACCTAACCTAACCTAACCTAGCCTAATGTGATCGAGTCTAATCTAACCTAACTATCCCTGACTTAACCCAACCTGAACTAGCTCAACCCAACTTCACCTAACCTGACTTGATCTGACATAACCAAACCTGAACTGTCCAGACCTGACATTCCTTAATCTAACTTGTGACCTAATCATAGCCAAGTTTGTTGAGCTTTGATTGTCTCGTCCTTGGTTCATTTTACAAGTGTCTGCTGCTTCCTACTGAGTGGTCCGTCCCGTCTGCACGTTAGTTAATGAAGGTTATTGATATGGATGGATGGATGCTAATATCTCACCAGCTACCAGATGACTTAAGCTGGAGTTCGAGGATGAGGTCAGTGATGGCTTGAGTAGTAACTTTAACAAGAGTCACTGGTGGTAGACTCAGCAGTGATGGCCAGATAGTCTTCTCTCACACCCTCAACTTGCTGGTTAGATTTCTTCATTCCATTCATCAACTTGTTAAAATTTCTGATGGCCCGAGGTACGTAAGTAGATCCACGATGACAGATATCTTAGGCTAGTCAGTGAAATTAAAACCTTTTATTTTGCTAGAATAATTCGGATATAAAATCATTAACAACAACAATAACCACAACACAGACCTACCTAAGAGTTTCGAGTGTAGAAGCTTCTTGAGGGGACATTATGAGTCGAGGGAACACATTATGAGTCGAGGGAACACATTATGAGTCGAGGGAACACATTATGAGTCGAGGAACATTATGAGTCGAGGGAACACATTATGAGTCGGGAACAAAAGAACAGCCAGAGATAGAGACGGTTAAGTCCACTGAATTCTAAGTCGAATACTGACGAGCAGCTCATTGAAGTCCATCTGACGGGATGCTGGTCAACGCCACTAACAAGAGCAATCTGGTCACTGGTGTACTGAAACGGCAGAGAGTCTGTATTATCCTTTAGTAAATTGATTAGATCCAGACGTCACCAATGAGATCTGTACACTGCACACATTGACACAGAGGCCCTAGAATATACAGCCTGGCGGACATCACTCCCAGATGATCCGGAGCTACATCATGGACGTGTGCTGACTTACAGCATGCTGTAGTAGTATGACTTCCACGCCTCTGTCCCTCATAACACACCCGTGATGTATATAGCCAACCGTCTCTCTCTCTCTCTCTCTCTCTCTCTCTCTCTCTCCTACTACTACTACTACTACTACTACAGCTAGGAATGCGGGTGTCAAGTGGATACAGCGTTCACCTTCTATTCTACAGGTCGCTCGGTCGATCAAGAGACACTTCTAATCCACCCAAGTGCCACTCACGCTTCCTCCTTGTGTACTGAAGCCTGAGTATACATTGTGCTCTATCCACACTGTCATTCCTATGGAACCCCACTTTCACTTTTATACTATAGCTGGTTTAAAGGGACACAAGTTTAGTGAGGTTAACAGAGCACCGTGTATCAGTATTGAATGCTATGGTATCACAACACGGCGCCGTCCGCTACAGGTAATGTTGTGTCATTATCTTAAATCACCTGTGTGTTGAGGCTGTGGTGAATCTCGAGAACTGCCAGCTGTCCTGAGTCTCAGTCCAGTCTTAATCATCCCCAGTATTGTTTGTAGTTTGATACTTATGTTCATATAGGAACTTTAGTCCCATAGACTTATATATGAAGCCCAGTACTTATAGATTGATTTATAGGCCCAGTATGACTTTATAGGTCCCAGTACATTGACTCCACTTCTAATGAGCCTTAATCTCCCGAGTCCATGTTGAATTGTGGTCCGTTGTAATGGATCCCCAACCTAATATGGTGCAGTTTTAACGGAATCCACTCCTCTTAGACCCCAATCCTAATGGACTTTTATTTTATGGTCCCATTTTCAGGCCCATTAGACCCGGGACCCAGTGGACATGGAGTTCATTAGACGTAGAACCCAATAAACCTGGGGCCCATTAGACCTGAGCCCCATTAGACTTGGGGCCTATTAGACCTGGGCCCCATTAGACTTGCATTGACCGGCCCGATAGATTGCCTGGCCGGCCCCATTAAACTGGGCCTGGGCCTAACCCGTTATATTTGGGGCCTTAGACCTGGGCCCCGATAGATTTGGGGCCCTGTGAGCCTGGGCCCCATGGGCCTGCATTAAACCTGGAGTCGTTGTGGTGACAGTTTTCTCGTGCTAGTCCGATAATACACACAAAAATCGACTCTCTCTCTCTCTCTCTCTCTCTCTCTCTCTCTCTCTCTCCTCTTGTCTTACCTCTCATTCCTTTCTTTTCCTTTCCCTACCTCCTCTTCATTTTCCTCTCTTTCCTCTCTCCCCTTTTCTTCCTTCCTTTCCTCTCTCTTTATCTTTTCCTTCACCCCTTTCCCCTCCTCTCTTCCCTCCCCTCATCCCCATCTTCTCCCCTCCTCCTCCCCATCTTCTGTTATCCTAACCCCTACCCTCCCCCCTCCCCCTCCCCCACCCCTCCCCCCACCACGAGGACACACAGGACTTGACTTATTGGTTGTTTAATGTACAGGACAGACCGACACGTGTCAAGGCAGGTGAGAGACAGGTGTTAAGTGGCCGTGTTAACATTTGCTACATTGACGTTTAGGTTGGACACATGTTTAGGGCGGCTAATTGACAGTTTTTTGTGGTTCAGTTCTAGAAGGTGTTGGACATGTGTTTAACGATAGTAGTAGTAGTAGTAGTAGTCTGCTATACTTTTAATTAAAGGAAATGGTTCGATATATTCTGGAAAATTAAATTGGATTAAGTCGAGATGTTATTACCTACTAGTGATTAATGTGTTTATTTATCGGTGATTTTTGTCTTGGTTTTTCTGTCTGTCTGTGTCTGTTTATATGTGGTTGTTTGTGTGTGTATTTTGATCGTTTTGTTGTCTTTGTTTATTCGTCCGTCTGTTAGCCTGTCTGCCTGTCTGCCTATCCACCGTTTCTGCTCTTGGTTCTTCAGTCCGTGTAGCCATCCACTCGTATATACTGTATATAAGTTACTTCTTTTTTTTTTGCGGAATCGGTTATTTTGCATTATGACCGGCATATATATTGGTAATTTGCAAATAATTTACAAACAGACAACGTAAACTAACCTTAAATTCATTACACACACACACACGATAATCTCACTCTCTCTCTCTCTCTCTCTCTCTCTCTCTCTCTCTCTCTCATTATGACTGTCACCATCAAGGTCTCTGTCACAAGGAATCCCACCAAGGAATTGAAGTATTTTTTTTTTTTTGGTCTCAAAGTCTTCCAAGGATTCTGGCGACTTAAACAAACTAGAAAGCAAGTTTTGGCTCAGAGTTTCCAGGAAAAAGCTTGAACCTGGAGTCGTGGGAATTGATAAATTTTGTGTGTGTAGTCTCTCTCTCTCTCTCTCTCTCTCTCTCAGGACTAATGAATTGAAGGTATTGACTGTCTCATAAGATAATGAAACATGGGTCGAAACTACCATCTGTTTTCGTATGGAATGAAACTTGTGAACCACTTTTTTTAACCTTGATTGTATCTGTGAACTTTTCTTAAGCTGTTTGGAACTGTGAGTCGTTTTATTAACAATTGAAACTGTGAAGTATTTTTAAATTAATGGGAAATTCGAACCATTTTAAATTATGATCGAAACTTTGAATCTTATTATTATTGGTTTAAAATGAATCTTTTTTAATGTTGGTTGAAACTTGGACTTTTCGATACTGATTGAAACCGTGAACCGTTTTATAGATTTGAACTGAACCTTTCTAATAATTTTTGAAACTTGACCTTTTTTTTTTAGTATGGATTAAAATTTTAAATCTTTTGACTTTTTATTGAAACCGATTTTTTAATATTCACCGAAAAAATGAACCGTCACACGTTAATCGAAACTAAAAAAAAAACATTTCAAAACAAAACAGTACAACCCAAAAAAAAAGTTTTATGAAGCACTGAATCAAACACTGGACTATAGACCAGTTCATTTGATATTGAATCATTGTTCGAAACTATAAATCATTTTGGCGGCTAATGAGACACGAAGCATTTTTGGGAGGTTGATGGAACACTGAGTTGGACGTTTATATTATTTTAGGGAATAATTGAATGAAAATTGACTTTAGAAGACAAAAAAAATAGTGTAAAATAGAAGGAAAACAAAAGAAAAAGAAAATATTTTTGGGGGTCATTCCTTTTCATTAGCTATTTTAGGAAATTTTTTATACACAGGTTATAAAAAGTAGGTTATTAAAAGTTAAAATATTGATAACTTGACCGATCATTAGTACGTGTTATATTAGGTAGACGAATTAACTGATCATTATAGGTTTCCTCATCTGTTCCTCTCCTCACCTGTGTCCCTCCTCACCCGTGTCCCTCACCGTTTCCCTCCTCACCCGTTTCCCCTCCTCACCCGTTTCCCCTCCTCACCTGTTTCCCCTCCTCACCTGTTTTCCCCTCACTGTGTCCTCCTCACCTGTGTCCCTCCTCACCCCGTTCCCCTCCTCACCCGTTTCCCTCCTCGCCTGTTCCCCTCCTCACCTGTTCCCCTCCTCACCTGTTTCCCTCCTCATCTGTTTCCTCTAATCCCCCCGTCTTCTCTTTCCTTCATTTCTTCCTTCCTCTCCCTCTCTTTCGTCTACTTCAATTACTTTCTCCATTGACTACTCGCATTTCACTTTCTTAATCGCTCTTTTTTACGATTCTTAACACTTTTCCACAATCCCCCACCCTCTCCCCACAATCCCTACCCTCCCACAATCCCCCACCCTCTCCCCATAATCCCCCCACTCCTCCCCCTCCCCTCACGTCTGTTCTTAGAATCACTCTCCAATATCCAACACCCATAACAAATTCACCACATAATCCCCAACACACACACACTCGTTCCTCTCTTCCTCCTCCCCATCCCCACCATCACCTTCATCACCACCCCAACCTCCCAAGCCTCTCCCAACCACCATCCCTATCGCCCACCACACCTCCCCTACACCACCTCCCCTACACCACCACCACCCATCTATCCTACCACCTTCTACAACAACCACCATCATCACCCCAGCCTCGCCACCCCATCTTTCTTTCAACAACCACCCCTTCCTCTCCAATCACCATCACTCCCACCCTCTCTTATCCTCCCACCACCACCCCACCCTACCCCTTTCTCGTCAACCACCACCACTCCACCCTCTCCTCGTCAACCACCACCACTCCACCCTCTCCTCGTCAACCACCACCACTCACCCTCTCCTCCACACCCTCCACCACTCCCACCCCCTCTTGCCACCATCCTTCCCACCTCTCCTCGTCATCACCTCCACCCTCTCCTCACCAACCACCACCACCCATCTCCTTCAACCACCACCACCCACCCTCTCCTCCTGCCTCCTCCCTCCACCCCCTCTTACACATCACCCACCCTCATCAACCACCACCACCACCTCACCCTCTCCCCGCACCACCACACCCTCCTCACCCTCTCCCCGCCAACCACCACCACCCCACCCCTCCTCTCGCCAACCACCACCACCCCACCTTCTCCCCGCCAACCACCACCACCCCACCTTCTCCCATAACCACCCACCTCCCCACCTTCTCCCCGCCAACCACCACCACCTCACCCTCTCCCGCCAACCACCACCCACCTCACCCCTCTCCCGCCAACCACCACCACCTCACCCTCTCCCCACGCCACCCACCACCCCACACCTCTCCCCGCCAACACACCCACCTCTCCCTCAACCCACCACCTCCTCTCTCACACTCTTCACCACCAGCCAGCCAATTGCACCGCCTCTCCCTTGACTTGTGAGTGATAATATCCAAAGTGACCGTAAGGAGAGGAACAATTCACACGCTCACTCCTCCTGCTGCTGACGGCCTCTACTCTCTCTCTCTCCCCTGCTGCTGACGGCCGCTTCTCTCTCTCTCCCCTGCTGCTGACGGCCGCTACTCTCTCTCTCCCTGCTGCTGACAGCCCTCTACTCTCTCTCTCTCTCTCTCTCTCCCCTCTCTGCTGACGGCCGCTCTCTCTCTCTCCTGCTGCTGACGGCCTCTACTCTCTCTCTCTCCCCCTGCTGCTGACAGCCACTCTCTCTTCCCCTGCTGCTGACGGCCGCTACTCTCTCTTTCTGCTGCTGACAGCCCTTCTCTTACTCTCCCCTGCTGACGGCCCTCTCTCACTCCCTGCTGCTGACGGCCGCACTTTCCTCTCCCCTACTGCTGACAGCCACTACTCTTGCTCTCCCCTGCTGCTGACGGCACCAAAACACACACTCCTGTAAGGGGTGGGGGCATGGAAGGGAATAGAAATGGGAGGGGCAAAGTTGGAGAGGGGAATGGGAGGGGGAGGCAAAGGTTGGAAGGGGAATAGGAATGGGAGGGGAAGTAACAGGGAGGAGGATAGGAGGATAGGGGTTTAGTTGAGGGTAGGGAATGAGGGAGAGGAGAGGGAGAGGAAAAGGAGGTAGGGGGAGAGGGAGGATAAGGGAGGTAGCAGGAGGGTAGTGGAAAAGGTAGAGGATGAAGGAAGTAGGGTAGGGGAGGAGGAGGTAGAAACGAAGGAGTAGGGAGTAGGGGGGAGAAAGAAAAGGGAGGAGATGATGAGAGTGGGGGAGAAGGAAGAAAGGGATCTAATAGCTGCCTCGTTTGATTGATGCAATTTGGGAGAAGACGATTGGGTGTGACAGTTACCGCAGCCACCCACCATAATGTGTGTGATGGGAGGGGAGGAATCCTCTGTGTGATAACTCTTTCTCTTTTCCTATCTCCTCCCCTCTTTTTCCTTTTAACCCTTTCTCTTTCCTCTTTTCCTACTCCTCCTTCCTCTGCCTCCTGCTCCTGCTCCACCTCCCTTCTCTTTCCTTCCCTATCTCCTCTTCCTTTCCCTTCTTATTGTCCTCCTCCCCTTCCTCTTCCTTGCCCTCTCCCTTTCCTCTCCTTCTCCTCCCTCCTGTCTCAAATTTCCTATAAAATTATCGATTTTTTGGAAGTAATAGATTTGTTATCATATAATTATAAGGCTTCACACACACACACACACACACACACACACACACACACACACACACACACACACTCATTTTGGTAGAGTTATTAGAACTGTTATTAATTTGTTATACGTTGTTAGTCTTATTACCGTTGCTAGTTGTTACCATTATCATTCCCGTAAATTGAGTTTCTATGCCCCAGGTGAACATGGTACCAAACAGGTGTCATGCCCCGGGGGGAAGGTGTTCTCAATTAATTTTGGGGTCACGGGGTCAAGAGGTCAATGGGTCACGGGGTCAAGAGGTCAATGGGTCACGGGGTCAAGGTGTTAGAGGTCAAAGGGAGTCATCAGGAAACGTTTTCTGTTTGTTATGTTTTGGGTAATGGTGTCTTGAGTGATTTAATGTTATTTTTGTTTCGTGTTTTGTCTGTTATTTTGTTATTTATTGATGTTATTGTTCGTGGTTTAGGTTATTTTACATGTGGTTAATGGTAGGTTATTGTTCTGCTTTTCACCATAACTGAGGAAATATTGTTATTACTTATACTACTACTACTACTATTATTATTATTAGTATTAGTGTTATTATTATTATTATTATTATTATTATTATTATTATTATTATTATTATTATTATTATTATTATTATTATTATTATTATTATTATCTAAATCATTAACCTTATCAAGCAGGTAATATTAACACGTGGCTGTGAAGCAAGTAACATTAACACGTGGTTGTGAAGCAGGTAACATTAACACGTGGTTGTGAAGCGGAAACATTACACGTGGTTGTGAAGCGGTAATATTAACACGTGTTTGTGAAGCAGGTAACATTACACGTGTTTGTAAGCAGTAATAACATATGAAGCAGGTAACATTAACACGTGTTTGTGAAGCAGGTAACATTAACACGTGGTTGTGAAAGGAAGTATATTAACACGTGTTTGTGAAGCATAACATTAACACGTGTTTGTGAAGCAGGTAACATTAACACGTGGTTGTGACAGGTAACATTAACACGTGGTTGTGAAGCAGGTAACGATAAACACGTGTTTGTGAAGCAGGTAACATTAACACGTGGTTGTGAAGGAAGTAACATTAACACGTGTTTGTGAAGCAGGTAACATTAACACGTGTTTGTGAAGCAGGTAACATTAACACGTGGTTGTGAAGCAGGTAACATTAACACGTGGTTGTGAAGCAGGTAACATTAACACGTGGTTGTGAAGCAGGTAATAATAACAAACAGTTCAGGGTAAAAAGGTCGTATGTTAGTATTTTCTATCGTGTGGCGTTGTAAATTTTCCTGCGGGCGAAAGTTAAGTGGCGATCTATACGTCTGGCGAAGGAGAGGGAAAGGGGTAGGGGTCGTGGGTGAAGGAGAGGGTAGTAGTAGGGGTCGTGGGTGAAGGAGAGGGAAGGGGTAGGGGTCGTGGGTGAAGGAGAGGGAAGGGGTAGGGGTCGTGGGTGAAGGAGAGGGAAGGTGGAGAGGTGAGGAAGAAAGAGTTAGATGTAAGGTAAGGGGAGACGATGGAAAAGAGGGAGGAGTGGGGATGGAGTGGTAAAGGAGAGAGAGAGAGAGTGGAGAAGAGAGGAGTGAGGAAACAAAGGAAGGTGTAGTGGTTTGTAGGAGAGGAAGGAGAGGGGATGGGAGGGGGATAAGTGAAAGAACCTAGGGAGTGAGGAGAGGAGAGGAAGGGGTGGGGAAGCGAAGTAGAGGGATGATTTAAAATGAGGGAAAGGGTAGAATTGAGGTAGGGATAGGCGAATGGGAAAAGGAGAGGAAGGAAGGAGTGAGAGAACGAAGGACTGGAGAGAAGATAGAAAGGGAGGAGAGGGGAAATGTGAGAACAATGAAGGTACATAGGAAAGGGGAGAGGGCGAGGAGAAGGGTGAAATTAAGGAACGGATGGGGAAATGTGAGAAGGGTGGAAGGGAGAGAAGGGGAGAAAATTGTAGAAAGAAAGGAAGGAAGGAAGGGAAGGAATGAGTTCGGAAAAGATCAGTAGGGAGTGAATGAGGGAAAAAGTGAAGGGGGGAAGAGAAGAAAGAGAGAATAAGTGGAAGGAGGGGAGGGAGACAAAAGAAGGGAGGAAAGGAGAAACTTGAGAGAGAGAGAGAGAGAGAGGAAACTGGTCCATATGCTGTAGACACAAGGAGGGGAGGGGAAGGGGAAGGGAGGACAGGGTAGGTAAGATAAGGAGGGGAGAAATCAGGCCATAGAATGATGATAGGTTGAGTAAGGGGAGGAGAGGCGACGGGGAGGGGTGAGGGGACGGGAGGGGCAACTGGACAAGACGAACGATTCTATTAACAACTGATACGATAAAGTCATCAGACCACACACTTTCTCCTCCCCCTCCCCTAACCTCCCCTCCCCTCTTCTCCATCCCCTCCCTTCCGTCCCCTCCCCTCTTCTCCATCCCCTCCCTTCCTTCCCCTCCCCTCCCTTTCCTTCCCGTTCCTCTCCCCTTCCCTTCCCTCCAATATTTTGACAAACTCACAAGGAAAATTAAAATAGATGACCATAGCTGCCCCTCACACCCCCCCCCTACTTCTTCCTGCTTCACATGACTCCTTCTCTCCACTCCCCCTTCCCCCCTTCTCTATCTCACTTCCCACTTCCTACGTCTTCTATCCCCCTCCTTCTTGAGTTTATGTATGTATGTATGTATGTATGTATGTATGTATGTATGTATGTATGTATGACCATTCCATAATAATTAGTCACAACATAACCACATATCTTAAACATAAAGTATTAACTCACTGTAGCGGGAAGAACATAAATATATCACTAGTTACATAATGAGGTGAGAAGAAGAACAATGTTATTTAGAGTTACATTGATGAGAAATACATAGACGATGAGGAACGTTTTCTGTGCGGGTAAAATATCGATAATTATTGTGTTGTATTTTGTTTTTGTTCTCAGGAGATGATAGATAACGAGAAACGATTTATATTGATAAAAATAACGCGTTAAAACTTTTGGTTGTTAAATAGACGACGAAAAAATATTTCCTTATCGAGATAAATCAGTCACGAGAATTTTTCATAGTAATAGATGGTCCTGAGAAACAATTTTTTATAATAAAGTAACGGCGATAAACGGTTTATGTGGTGATAAACAGACACTGAGACTCTCTTTTATTAAAATATATAGACCACGAAATATTTTTTTTCATAGAAATAAATAGACCAACTGGAGCGTTTTTACAGTAATCATTAGACCACAAGAAACTCTTTTACATATTGTAATAAAAAGTCCGCGGTAAAGGTTTCCCCGTTTTGCACAGGAGATGAATTAGGCAGCGAGAAAACGTTTCCCCATTTTGCATAACAGATGAAGAATCAGCCCAGCAAAGTTCGTACCACATCAGGAGAACGACCTTATACCCCGCTCTACATAATGTGGAATGCCTGATATAAATATTAACCCCATTGCCGAAATTGGCAACAATGTAGCCATCAAGATGTTATCGTATTTCAGTTTAATGTGACACTTTTATTGATTATTGCTGGAGTCTTTTACCGGCGGCGGCCTGACACAACTCTCTCTGATGACTGCAGTCTGGTGTGAGGGCGTGTGGGGAGGTGTGAGGCCATATTGTGGGGTGTGGGGAGGTGTGAGGACGTATTGTGGGATGTGGGGAGGTGTGAGGCCGTATTGTGGGATGTGGGGAAGGTGTGAGGCCGTATTGTGGAATGTGGAGAAGGTGTGAGGCCGTATTAAGGGGTGTGGAGGAGGTGTGTGGCGGTATTGTGGAGTGTGGAGATGGTGTGTGGCGGTATTGTGGAATGTGGGGTGTGGTGTGGAGGTGGTGTGCGGCTGCACAGGGGTGTGGAGGTGTGAGGCTGCATTGTGGGGTGGAGGAAGGTGTGAGGCTGTATCAGGGGTGTGGAGGAGGTGTGGCAGTATTGTGGGTGGAGGTGGTGTGTGAGTCCGTATTGGTGGGGGTGGAGGAGGTGTGTCGGCATTGTGGGGGTGGAAAGGTGAGGCCGTATTGTGGGGTGTGTGGAGGAGGTGTGTGTGTATTGTGGGGTGTGGAGAAGGTGTGAGGCCATATTGTGGGGTGTGGAGGAGGTGTGCGGCCGTATTGTGGGGTGTGGAGGAGGTGTGAGGCCGTAATGTGGGATGTGGGGAAGGTGTGAGGCCGTATTGTGGATGGGGCATTGGGGAAGATGTGACGTTTGTGTGAGACTGTTATAATAATAATAATAATAATAATAATAATAATAATAATAATAATAATAATAACGATATAGTGAACATAAGGCAGCCAAGAGTAGAATATATATATATACAAAAGGGCCCACAAAGAACACGTAAAACATATAATGGAAGAAGGAAAATCTATCACAAGCTTTTAGTGTCCAAGAAAATATGGAGTTAATATACAAGGCATCTATATGTTATTTATTTTTGTTTTTATTTTTATTTTTTTTACAGTAGTTGGAGGCTGTTCTTGTAGTGTTCCTTGGTAATCTCAGGTGGCAGAAGGTGGTGGTGGTGAGGAGGATGGTGTAGCAGCTTTATCCCCAACTAATCAGAGAGAGAGAGAGAGTTGGGAGAGCCATTGTGTATCGGAGAGAGAGAGAGAGAGAGAGAGAGAGAGAGAGAGAGAGAGAGAGCTTACACGGACTATAAGAGAGATGGGAGTCCGTTATATATGAAACCTCCTAATAACGGACTGTATGTAAGAGACAAGTCCGTTATATGGGGGGGAGAGGTTCATTCTATTACTCAAGTGGGAGGTGGAGCCTGGTCGAAGGGGGGGTGAGGAGGAGGAGGAGGAGGTTGATGTGCATAGCTATAGTCTTTCTCGAAGGTTGATGGTGACATGGTTGGCGGGCTCCACACACACACACACACACACACACAGACACACACAACATACAACACACACAAAACATTGCTGCGCTTTCACATATGTTGACACACACACTCCAGGCACAGGCTAGAGCGAATCAAAACAATAAACATATAATAGGTCTATATTTACTCCCTCCTCCTCCCTCCCCCAGCAGCAGATGACATTTTAACGAAAGGCACTCAACAACAACACAGAGAGAGAGAGAGAGAGAGAGAGAGAGAGAGAGAGAGAGAGAGAGAGAGAGAGATTGGATCTCAGACAAGAAAGGGTAAGAGAAAGAGAGGGTGAAATTAACTGAATGAAAGAGAATGATGACTGGACAGGAAGAGAGACAGAGAAAGAAATTAATAGACAAAGATAACGAGAGACAGAAGGCTAGACAGTGAATGAAAGAGACAGGCATACAGATAGAAAGACGGGTAGATAGAGAAAGAAAGAGAACATGGATGAGACAGAGTGACGACGAGACAGTGAATAATTAAGACAGACAGAGAGAGACAGAGAAGATACAGGTATTTCTAGTGACTCCTCCTGTCTACCAGATAGTGTTGAACTGTCAGCAGAACAAGTCAAAATATTTCACTACAACTTCTGAAATCAGTAAAATTGGACGGTGCTCAATGACTGTCTATTGATGAATTATTCCGCTATTACTGTCTGGCGTCTGTATCGATGCCTCCTATTAATGCTTCAGGGTAAATTTTGTTGGTGGAAAGAGGAGAGGTCTGGTGGTATTGGGTGGTGTGAGAGTGGGCGGGTGGTGGGAGTAGTGGTGAGGGTGGTGGGTGTGGTATGGTTTGTAGGTTTTGGGTGGTGCGGGAGTGGTAAGGAGTGGGCGGATGGTGGGAGTAATGGTGGTGGTGATGGTTTGTAGGATGCAGTGGTGGGAGTAGTGGTGAGGGTGGTGGGGTGGGTAAGGTTTGTGGATGGGTGGTGTGTGGGCGGGTGGTGGGAGTAGTGGTGAGGGTGGTGGGTGTGTGGTTTGTAGGTTTGGGTGGTGCGGGAGTGGTAAGGAGTGGGCGGGTGGTGGGAGTAATGGTGAGGGTGGTGGGTGTGGTATGGTTTGTAGGTTTTGGGTGGTGCGGGAGTGGTAAGGAGTGGGCGGGTGGTGGGAGTAATGGTGGTGGTGAAGGATGAGTGATGTGGGTGGTGGTAGTAGTGGATGTTGGTGGTTGGTTGTGGGTGTGTGGTATTTATGAGAATGGTGGTAGGTGATGGTGGTAGTGACGACGTACTGGTTGGTTTATGGGTGGTTTTGGTGGTTGTTTCTTGCTTGGTTAATGGGGTGGCAAAGTGAGAAGGTGAAGTGAAAGGAGAGAGAGCGATCAGAAAAGGGAGAGGAGAGAGAGAGAGAGAGTGAGAGAAAGAGTAAGAGGGAAAGTGAGTTGGAAGAAAAGGGTGATTGGAGGGAGGACGCTGAAGAATAATGGGAAGAGAAGACCCGGGCTAGGGAGAGTAGGTCAGGGAGAGGAGGGAGAGGGAGAGGGGAAATGAGGTAGGAGGGGAACAATGAGATGCTAAGTCCCGCCTCCCATCCTCTGAAATTCCAGCTGTGCTTTTAGCCCCGTGAGAGTCGGAATTACCGCCCGCCGCCACCCCCTCCTACCTTGGCTAAGGCGGGGTTGGGCGGCACCCTGGTTGGAACAGATAGCCGCACCGTGGGAGAGTGGAAGAGGTGGGCGGCACTATGGGAGAGTGGGTGGGAAGAATGGGTGGAAGAGGGTCATGTATCTTTCCATCCTCTTCCTCAAATCTTCCCCCTCACCGTTCTCTCCCTATCCTTGTCCCTTCTCCTTATCTTTCTCTCTCTCTCTCCCTCCCTTATCCCCTCACTTTACCAACCTTCACCCCTCTTACCTCTACTCTCCCCAGTCATCCTCTCCTCTTCCTCTACTCACACTTACCCTCCTCTCTCTCTCTCTTCTTCTTCCTCTTCTTCCTTACCCTCCCCTTCTCTTCTCTCCCCTTCCCCATGCTCCCCTCTTCTTCCTCTACTCACATTTTACCTCCTTTGTTTCTATCTCCTTCCCCTCACCTCTCCCCTCCCCTTCTCTCCCCCTCTCTTGACCAATAGGCTACGCCCCATCTCCCCTCAAATGACCCCCTACCACTAGGTCACCTGCCCTCATCTACTGCTAATTAATCAATACAAAGTCCATCACACCTTGATACCTTACCTGTACCGGTACTTAATTACTCTACAACACCTGAGACGTAACATCTACCTGTGCTTAATTAATCTGAGTACACCTTTATGACTTGACTGATATTATTTTTATTCCTAGGATAAACAATGAAATAATGTATTTATTTTTCGTGATAAATTGGTTAACTTTTTTATTTACAATTTACGCTTTTATTTATGCTCATTAAACTATTTAATTTTTTTACACATTATATTTGAGAATAAGACCACGCATTAATGATTATCTGTATATGTTATTGAACTAGAAACCCGACGGAATTCTGGGAACATTTGACCGTTACGTTTATTACCCGACAGAATTCTGGGAACATTTGACCGTTGCGTATATTACCCGACGGAATTCTGGGAACATTTGACCGTTACGTTTATTACCCGACAGAATTCTGGGAACATTTGACCGTTACGTATATTACCCGACGGAATTCTGGGACAATATTTAAGTGATGTCATCCCTAAAAGTGTTCCTTTAAGTGTTCCTTACGTGACATATTCCTTATATATCCTTATGTAGATTAATAATTAGTTGATTTCTTTAAATTTCTCCTTAAAGACCTAAGTGACTTCCTCTTTAAATGCCTAAATGACATCATCCCTAAAATACTTCCATAAATTACCTAAGTGATATCCTCCCCTGAGTTAACTCCCCAAGCACTGTTCCCTCCCCAAAGAGACTCATAAATCCTCACTTGTTGTCCCCCCACGGAGGAGGAAATCTGGTGTAGTGAGTCTCTCTCTCTCTCTCTCTCTCTCTCTCTCTCTCTCTCTCTCTCTCTCTCTCTCGTGTTGTGTTTTGTCTGTGTCTGTCTGTCTGTCCCCAGTAGGTAGTGTGGGCCAGGCTCCAGTAGGTAGTGTGGGCCAGGCTCCAGTAGGTAGTGTGGGCCAGGCTCCAGTACTCTAGTTGTGGTGATAAATGGAGGAACATTTAGGGGAAGGGGGCGGTGTACATCAGCCTGGATCACCAACCATATGTCTGCATTACTTTACTCGCCCACACACCACACTCACTCACTCACTCACTCACTCACCTCCACTCTCACCCACTCACTCACTCACTCTCCTCCACTCTCACTCACTCACTCTCCTCCACTCTCACTCACTCACTCCCTTACTCTCCTCCACTCTCACTCACTCTCCTTTGTTCAGGTCATCGTTCCTCTACCCTCCCCTCACCCCATTATTTCTTCTTCCTATCAAACAACATCTACCTCTCCTCTCCTCTTCTCTCACCCTAGCTTCCCTATGGCGCATTACATCTCATCCAATTATCCTTTCTACTCTCTCTCTCTCTCTCTCTCTCTCACACCAAGGTTGGGATTTATGTAGATTCATCAATAGTGCTTCCAGGTGCTGGAGGGAGGTCAGAATACCGCTGATTTGACCTCTGCCGTGACTTTGACCTCTCACAGTCCTGACTGCACTCCCTGCTGTGACCTTGACCCAGGGCCGGTAACATACAGTCACTTGTAGGATGTAGTGTCATTATATTTGGTGTATATTGTTTTAAAGATATGTAAAAAGATATGTAACTGAGATATATTACATTACAGACAAACATGTAAATACAAAAAAATTCATAAGTGTCTTCCATATGTATACCTGCTTTTACCTTTATTGTATGTGTATTTCCATGTATACAAGTTTATTCGCGTAGACTGAATATTAAGGTAAGGTAAGCGTAACGCCACACACACACACACGTACAGGCAGACATACGCGCGCACATGTAGTAATTCTCGCGGCAGACGTACATGAATCAAAGAAAATTACTCACATGGAGAACTACTCACACACACACACACACCATCACAGTCTACGGGGCTCTACCTTCAAGTTTAACTATGTTGCCGTGTGTGTGGGTGGTCATCACAGGTGTGGGGGGCTCACCTGTGTCCTCATTAAGGTGATTATCTCTTTATCTCTTCAGTATCTTCATCGACTTCCTATTACTTTCCTCATTTTCCTTTTCCTTCCGTCATTGATTTTCCTCTTTCCATATTATATTTTTTTGCTTATTTTTTTTCTTCGTATTATCACATTTTTTCTTCGTTCGTTCTTTCTCATCATCATTATCATCATCGTCATCATCATCATCATCATCATCATCATCATCATCATCATCATTATTCTATGTACATTCCACCATTTCTTATCCATCAATATTTCTCTTCGCCCTCCGTTATTTAACTCTTTCCTTGATTTCCTCTCTTCTTCATTCTCTACCTCTGTGTCTCTTATTCTTCTCCTGTCCCTCCCTCCCCCATTTTACTATCTCTGCCTTTATCTCTCCCTCTCACTTCTTCCCTTCTTCATGTTTTTTCTCTTTTACTTCTTCTCGTCTTCCCTCATCTTCTCTCTCGTCCTACTCTCCATTTCTCCTTCTCCCCGTCCCTTCATCCCTTCCTCGCCACTCTTTCGACTCAATCCTCCTTAATACCTTGTCCTTCCCTCACTCCCTCCTTCCCCCTTCCCTCCTTTTCCTTTTACCCCTCCTTACCTCCCTCCCTCTTTCGTTCTCTTATGACCCCTCGTTCTCCCCGTCCCCCCCTCCCTCACTTTCTCCCTCCTACCCTTCCTTCCCCCCTTCCCTTCCTCCCCCCCTCCCTCCCTAGTATCGACACCCACCAGGGAGTAACCTTTCGTAGCGTTAATAAATCTTAGAGCCATTTCAATGTGTGTGTGTGTGTGTGTGTGTGTGTGTGTGTGTGTGTGTGTGTGTGTGTGTGTGACGGGGAGAGTCCGATATTTCCTCCCTCAACCATCTCTCCTAACCAATATTGCCTTACCTCATATTTCACCCGTTTCTGCGCCACCCGTCACCCCGTCAAAGCCTTTAGCCATCACCCGTCACCGCGTCTGATACATTCAGCCGTCACCCGTAGCTCTCAATCGTCACTCGAAGTCTTCTGCCTTAAAGATGTCATCCGTGCCTCTTACTTGAGATCTTTGAGTCGTTACCATCACCCTTCACCCCTCATCCTCCACCCCCTCACCCGCCACCACCTGACCACCCTCTCACCACCATTCTTACCTCACCCTCCTCACCTCACCCTCTCCACCCTCCAACACCCCTCCACCACCCCACCTCCACCTCCCACCACCCCCTCCACCCTCACACCCTACCCTCACCCTCCACCACCCTCACCCTCCACCCCCACCACCTCACCCTCCACCACCTCACCTCCACCACCCTCACCCTTCACCATCTTGCCTTCCCACCTTCTCTTCTTTCTCTCAGTTTTTAAGATATCAGTAAATCCTGCTCACAGATCCCTCTCCCTCCCCCTCTCCTCCTCCCTCCCTCCTCCTCCCCTCCCTCTCCTCCCTCCCCCTCCCCTCCCTCTCCCTCCCTCCTCCTCCCTCCCTCCCGAAACCCTAAAAGCTTTACAACTAAACCTTGAATTTCATCTCTCTCTCTCTCTCTCTCTCTCTCTCTCTCTCTCTTTGTCGAGGGAGAGAGAGAGAGCTAAGGTTGACACAGGAAACAGGATTAAATGTTAGACCATAAATAGTTATGACTATTGACTATTTTCTCTTCTCTGGTGTCTCTTGAGGCTGACTTTCTCTCCTCCTTCCTCTACCGAATATCCGTAAACAATAAATATACAATAATAGTAATAATAATAATAACAATATGCTAATAATAGTAATAAGAGTAATAACAATAATAATGATAATAATACAATAACAATAATAATGATAATAGTGAACACACTATCACGTAAGCTCTATGAATGACGTAACAATCAACACTGGTCAACATTTTATAAAAATTTTATCACTAGCGAGTCTACGGACTTGACGCAACCACATTCAACCACAACAAATAAACATTATTGCTATTAACATTATTTCTATAAACATTCTGGTGAAATTTAGATTCTAGCAATTAACCTTCTTTTGGTGTTTTAAGTATTATGATTCTATAAAAAATATTGATCTCAACATTTATATTGGCCCCTGAAGAGCACCAGTATTTCCCTAGCAAAACCCAATATCCAAACATCGGTGCAAAATTTCCCCCGCCATAGCTTAAATTACACCCCCCCCTCCCCCCTGCAGACCTTCAATATCCCTGCCTGGCCATTACTTCCTCGCCTCAACCTTAATATTTCCCCAAAACGCGTTGCCGAGGGCGTCAAATTTCCCTGCCTTTAGTCTTCAGGCCTCACCTCCCTCCCCCACCTCCCTTCCTGGGCCTTAGAGCTCTTGTGTTTAATCCCTCACTTCCTCACCCTCCTTTTACACAAGCATCCAATCCCTAATCTCGTGTGTGTCTTTACCCAAGCCGTGAATCCCTAGCGATGAATCTCTACTTCTCTCCCCACTTAGGGATTAAATCGTTGCTCTCTCATTTCCTTATCAAAACACTTTTAATCCCTGACTCCCCTACGCTTCCCCCTCCTCTGTCTCCTCCTCTCTGACTCCCCCTGCCTCCTTCCTGACTTCCCTCCCTCCTGACTCCTCCGCCTGCTCGCCCCACACTCCTCTGCCTCCCCCCCGACTCCCTCCGCCTCCCCAGACTCCCTCCGTCTCCTCCCCTCCTCCCCTGACTGCCCCCACCTCCTCCCTGACTCCCTACGCCTCCTTACCCATAGCCTTTGACTTGAAATACCTCTTCCTCACCCTCACTTTCTTAACTCAAAATTTAAATCCCAACCAAATCCTTATTTCTCATCTTTTCCCTCACGTGATTTCCAACCCCCTATCTACCTCCTTCCTTCCCCCTACACCTCCTTCCCCTCCCTTCTCCTACCTCCTTCCCTCCTTCTACTTCCTTCCTCCTTCTCCCTACCTCCTTCCCTCCCGCTCCTACCTCTTTCCCTCCCTACTCCTTTTCCTTCTTCTTTATTCTCTTTTTTCTCCCCCTTCTCTATCCAACCTCTCCCTTTCTCCTGTTTCTTTACCCAATCCTTCATTTTCTCCACTTCTTCACTTTCGTCTCTCCTTCTATTTAGCCACCCCTTCTCTTCTTCTTCCATTTCTTGTATTTTCTTCATCTCTTCCCTTCTCCTGTTCTCCTTTTTCTCATCTCTCCCTTTCCTTCTTCTCTCTCCTCTTCCATCTTCTTTCTTCCTTTCCATCCCTTTCTTTACTAAATTCTCTTCTTCTCCCTCCCCTTCTTTCCTCCTCCCCTCTCTTACTCCCTTTCATTTTCTTTTCTCCTCTCCATCCCTCCCTCCTCTTCCTTCTTCTCCACCTCTCCATCCCCCCCTTCCTCTTCCTTCTTCTCCTCCTCCTCTCCATCCCTGCCCTTCCTCGTCCTCCACCTCTCCATCCCGTCTTTCCTCTTCTTCAATATCTCCTTTCTTCCCATTACAGCCCTTAAGACTCCACTTCAGGACTGACCCTAAGATTGACCCTTATTACTGGTCCTCATGCCAAGCCCTTTAGACATGCTATTAGACTGGTGCTTAACACTGACCATGAAGACCAGCCCTCAATTAAGACCATCTCTCAAGACTAGCCCTTAAATAAGACTATCCTCAAGATCAGCCCTTATTAAGACTATCCTCAGACTAGCTCTTAATTAAAGACTATCCCTCAAGACTAGCCCTTAATTAAGACTACCCCCAAGACTAGCCCTTAATTAAGACTATCCTCAAGACTAGCCCTTAATTAAGACTATCCCTCAAGACTAGCCCTTAATTAAGACTATCCCTCAAGATTAGCCCTAATTAAGACTATCCTCAAGACCAAGCCCTTAATTAAGACTATCCTCAAGACTAGCCCTTAATTAGACTATCCCTCAAGACTAGCTCTTAGTAAGACTATCCCTCAAAGACTAGCCCTTAATTAAGACTATCCTCAGACTAGCCTTAATTAGACTATCCCTCAAGACAGCCCTTAATTAAGACTATCCTCAAGACTAGCCCTTAATTAAGACTATCCTCAAGACTGGCCCTTAATTAAGACTATCCTCAAGACTAGCCCTTAATTAAGACTATCCTCAAGACTAGCTCTTAATTAAGACTACTCCTAAGACAGCCCTTAATTAAGACTATCCTCAAGACTAGCCCTTAATTAAGACTATCCCTCAAGACTAGCCCTTAATTAAGACTATCCCTCATGACTAGCCCTGAACACCGGTCCTAATCACTGACCATAGACACATAACTAGACCTTCCAGAAATACTCATTAAAGCATATGGATAAAGATGAATGAAAAAATAGATATAAAAGAAACTTCCCCTCCTCCTTCTTTATGTTATCCTCCTCCCCTCCCTCCTCCCAATCCCTCCCCCAACCCTACCCTCTCTCCTCCTCTCGACCGCTCCCCAACCTCCCCCCTCCCTCCGAATTCTTGGTATTTGGGTAAATAATCAATACATGAAGAAGAGAAGAATGTTTTAACAACGAGGACGATGATTTAACCCTTTTGAGGACGATGATTTAACCCTTTTGAGAATGATGATTTAACCTTTTTGAGGACGATGATTTAACCCTTTTGAGAATGATGATTTAACCTTTTGGACGATGATTTAACCTTTTGAGACGATGATTTAACCTTTTGAGAACAATGATTTAGCCTTTTGAGGATGATGATTTAACCTTTTGAACGATGATTTAACTCTTTGAGACGTGTTTTAACCCTTTGAGACGATGTTTTAACCCTTTGAGGACGCCTCTGTTGCTTCACCTGAGACAAGATGTTCGGGTGTCCTTAATTCCCCTTTTCTCTAACTTTTCCTTCTCCTCCCCCTCTTCTCCCTCATCCTTCCTTCCCCTTGCCCAATTTCCTCCTCCCATACCTATCTCTCCTCCCCTACCTACTACATCCCCTCTCCCAACATCTCCAACCCATCCCAACCCAACCCTCAACTACTTCCCTCCTCTCCACCTCCTCCTCCCCCTATTCTTTCCTCCCCAATCCCCATTCCTCTACCCCACCTCTCTCCCTCCCCACCCCACTATTTCCTCTACCCAATCCCCACCATTTCCTCTACCTTGCCCTCTCCTCCTCCTCAACCACCACTACTTCCTTCTTCCAACAAACCTTCCCCGTCTCTCCCCCACCCACCTCTCCTCCTCCAGTTTTAAGGTCTGGCCAATGTGGTCCTCATTAGCCTTAACATGGAGGACAGTGAATATTGCTTGTGGTGTGTGGTGTGGTGACCCCTTGATTGTGTTATCGTGGATGTTGTGTAACGGTTGTGGTGTTGTGTTGTGGTGTTAATGTGGTGTTGGTGTTGTGGTGTTGTTTGTGTTGTTGTTTGTATTATGTTGTTGTAGTGTTGTGTTGTGGATATTGTAGTGTTAGTGTTGTGGTAGTGTGGTGTGGTGTTAGTGTGGTGTTAGTGGTGTTAGTGTTGTGGTGAATGTCTCTGGAAATTCACCACATATCTGAACTTTGGGTGAAAGTTTGTCTTGCTTTTGTATCTAAAAGTTGGGTTCATTACTGTGTGCGGTGATACGGGGTCTCTCTCTCTCTCTCTCTCTCTCTCTCTCTCTCTCTCTCTCTCTCTCTCTCTCTCTCTCTCTCTCTCTCTCTCTCTCTCTCTCTCTCTCTCAGGTGTGTCTCTTTGGTTTATCCTTTAATTTTAGTCTTATTCTTAATTGTATGTATGTTTAATTATTCCATCCCAAACCGCGAGCTGGGGTATAGTTTTCAGTCGTGTCTTTTCTGTCTGTCTGTTTGTCTGTCTGTGCACCTAAAATAACTCGACAAAGGGTTTGCAATGTGTATCAAGCTTGACAGGTATGATCAGCACACGACAAGCTCTATATTATAAACTTTTTGTGCAAATCAACTCAAAAATTGACCAAATGTTGCCATGGTAACTGGTTCATGCAAGGGAAACGGCGGCTTTTTCGTCGGTGAAAGAAAACGATGGTATTTGACACCCTTCAACGGTGACTATGTTAATTTA
Organism: Homarus americanus; assembly: GCF_018991925.1. Lineage (NCBI taxonomy): Eukaryota > Metazoa > Arthropoda > Malacostraca > Decapoda > Nephropidae > Homarus > Homarus americanus. The sequence goes on from NW_024747477.1 coordinate 333,372, forward strand.
CAGTAAAGGCGTCACTAATACCACACCTACCTTGGCATTATACGGTTCGCGGGCAGAGTTTGCGTTCACTCTGATGAGATTTCAGTTTTTCATTATTTTTTGCATAATTATTTTTTTTCTAATATATATTGATTTTTTTTATTTGCATTTGTGTAAAAAACGAGTATAACCCACAACGACCAGTCAGTGTACGACCTGACCTGACCTGACCTGACTTGACTTGACCTGACTTGACCTGAGCTCCCTCCGTGGTTAGCCTTCACCACACATCCTCCACCTCTTAGCTTTCCTCCCTCCGTTCCTTATCACGACCATTTCTTCCTCCAACACACCTCCTCCATCTCCAACATTCTCTCCCTCCATCTCCTTCAAACGATCCTCTCCTCCAACAACACCTCCTCCTCCTCCCAACTTCAACACTTTTCTAAATCTTTCTCCTCCAATATTCCTCCTCCGCTCTTCCTTCAGCCCCTCTACTCCAACCCTCCCTTCTCCCTCTCTCCTTTCCTCCTCTCCCACTCAACATCCCCCTCCCTTCTGACATCTCCCACCCATTCAACACCCTTTCCCATCTTCCAGCTCCCTTCCTTCCCTTCCCACCCAACACCCCCTTCCTCCTTCCACCCCTCACATAATAATACTCCTTATCTCTCCCTCACACGTGTCTATTGCCCATCTTCTCTACACCCTTGTTTATCAGAGTGTTCCTTCCTCTCTTTCATGCTTTCTCCTTCTTTTCCCCTTCTTCCTTCCTTTCTTCATGTTGTCTTATTCCATGTTTATTCTTACTTGACCTTTCGTGATTATTTTAATTCTTTTCTTCCCGTTTCTCCCCCTTGTATCTATTTATCTTTTATTGCAACCTTTGTCTATTTCTCATTTCCGTTTGTTTATTTCTCTTTCTTACCTCTTATTTATCATTCCCCTTTATTTCGTAGTGTCCAGTTCCCTTTCTTTCATCTTTCTACGTCTTTTTTCTGGTTTCTTCTTTCTCCTTCTTTCTATCTCATGCTATCCTTCTTCCCTCCTTCCTCTCTATTTGCCTTTCTTCTTTCATCTTTTCCACTTTCCCTCTTCCTCCCTTCTCCCTCTTTTCCTCCCTCTTTCCTTCCCTCCCTACGAGACACTTTCCCCTCTCCTATCTTTCCCTCCTCCTCGCCATCCATCATCCCTCTCCTCCTCTCCTCCCTCTCCGTCCATCATCCCTGTCCTCCCTCTCCATCCATCATCCCTTTACTACCTCTCCATCCATCTTCCCTCTCCTCCATCTCCATCCCTCTCCTCCCTCTCGATCCACTCTTCTCTCCATCGTTTTCCCTTACACCTTTCCTTCTCTATCACATTCCTCCTTTCCCCATTCTATTTCTCCATCCCGTTTCCCTCCCTTTCCCCCTCCCACTTATTCCATCAATCCCTTCACCTTCTTCCCTCCCTCCCTCCTTCCCGTTATATTTCTTGCCACAATTACCATAAGATAAATCTCAGGGTCTTGCTGTTTCCATTCGCTGCCTCTCCTCCTTCGTTATTCTCTCTCCCTTCTCCCTTCTATTTCTCTCCCTTATATTTCTCTCCCCCTCTCCCCTTTATCTCCCTTTCTCTTCCCTCTCCCCTTTCTCTCCCCTCTCCCCTTTCTCTCTCCTCGTCCTTCCTCTACTACTTCCTTCATTTTCCTCCTTCTGTCTATCCTTCTTGTGCGAGTCTTCATGTCTCCCTTATTAATTTTTTTCTTGTTTTTCTTCTCTTTATACTTATTCTCCTTCCTTCTCCTCCTCCTCCCTCCTTCCTCCTTCTTCCTCCTTCCTCCTCCTTCCTCCTTCCTCCTCCTTCCTCCCTCCTTCCTCCTTCTTCCTCTCCCCCTTGTGGTATTCTCCGTCATCCATTCTCTTCTCCCTTGTCTATTTCACATAATTCTAGGTCCTTTCTTCCTTCCGTTTCTCCTTTTTCTCTCGTATTTCTTGCTCCTTCTCTCGTGTTTCTTCCTCTCCTTCTGTATTTGTCATATTTATGGCTTCTCCCTGTCTCTTGTTCTTCCTTGTTTCACTCTCCTCTTTTCTATCTTCCCATTATTCTTTTCCCACTCTTCCTTTGCTTTTTCTTTGTCTCTTCCCCTCCTTCTATGTCTCTCATTATTCAGGTTTGTCTCTTCTATATTTGGCCTTGTTCCCTCCTCCTTCTCCTCCTCCTATTCTTCTCATGCTCCTCCTCCTTGTGTAACACTCGCTGGCATCGTCTTCCATCGTTTCCTCTGCACAACAGCTGCTCACTCCTCTACTTTATTCTCCCTCCCTTCTATTCTTACTCTCTTTTCCTCTTCTCCCTCTCTCCTTTTCTTCCTTCCCCTTCTCCCTACTTTATCTATATCTGTCCATTCTTTTGTCTCTTGTCTGTCTGTTTATTCATTGGCCTGCCACTGTCTACCTCCCTGCGTGCTGATTATCTGTTATTTATTTCTGTCTTGTATCTGTCTACTCGTTTACTTTGTCTGTCTTCCTGTCTAAATTTATCAATGTTTATCTGCTGTCTGTCTGTCTGTTTGTCTGTCTGTCTGTCTGTCTGTCATCATTTACGGTTTCATAATATTTCGTCCATTTATCATTTTTTTCTTTTATTTCTCTTTTTCTCCCTAGTTTCTGCATTCCTTCTTTTCCTCTTCCTCTCCTTTTATATTTTCTCTCCCCCTTTCCTTCCTCTCTTCCTTATCCCCCCCTCCCTCCTTCCATCCCTCATTCCCCTTTCTCCTACCTCCTTTTCCTCTCGTTCTCTCACTTTTCCCCTCATCTCCCCCTCCTTCTACTCTCATCTCCCGTCTCCTAAACTCCCCTCATCTCCTCTCTCCTCCTCTCCCTCTGCCTCATCTGCCCCTCCTCCTCCCCTCCCCCATCTCCCCAGTCTCTCTCTCCCCTCTTCCTTCCCTCCTCTTCCCGGCCCTTGAGATGTGGTCCAGCCCTAAATTTGATTTTAACACAATCCCTGTCAGATTCTCCTCTCTCTCTCTCTCTCTCTTTCTCTCTCTCTCTCTCTCTCTCTCTCTCTCTCTCTCTCTCTCTCTCTCTCTCTCTCTCTCTCTCTCTCTCTCTCTCTCTCTCTCCCTCCCCTCCATACACGTTTCCTTTCTCTCCCTGGCCTCCCCCTCCCTTTCTCACTTCCTCTCGCTCTCTAGCTGTCCTCCCTCCTTACCAACATCCTTTCTCCCTCCCTCCGTCCCTCTTAGCTACCTCATCCCTCCCTATTCTCTTACCTCCCTCCCTTCGTCCCTCATACCTCCCTCTCTCCCTCTTACTTACCTCATCTCTCCCACTCATCCTACCTCCCTCTTCACACCTCTCTCACACAGGTTCGATCTGGTCACAATCCACTGTGTGTAATATAAGGACAACTACAGAGAAGGGGATTGGAATACACAGCCAGTGGCCTATACTAACACAACTGACCCGTGTGTGTGTGAGGTGGGGGGGTATGGTGGCGTGGTATGGTGGCGTGGTATGGTGGCGTGGTATGGTGGCGTGTGTATATAAAAGTATATGATCGTGTTGTATTTTTCCAAGGAGTGTATTGAAGAACCCGAGAGAAATACTTCTTATTGTGTATAGTGAAATAACGTAGTTTGCATGTATGGTGTATAATATAGTGAACTAAGAACCCCTGTACATAATGCATAAGGAATATTTGCGATATATATCATACACTTCCATTGTGTATAGTGAAAAAACAAACAGTAGTATTTTATCATTCTATTAGTGTGTTTTATTACGTTTTATAGGAAGAATAACACCTATGGATATTTTATAGCATATATGTTCCTATACTGTATACCTATATGGGGATAGTCTTCTCATATAGTAAAAAAAAAAAGAGTTGATCCGGAGTAAAATTAAGCAAAAAAAAAAACTCCTATCGCGGGGAAAGACATGAGCAGTTAGTCAGGAAAGGCGGACATTAGGTTGATTAATCATGAATATACACGGTGTATGGTTCAACTGTAGTGTATATAACAAATAGAATGTATAGTGTATAGTTGTGTTAATCTCGTAAATAGATATGGTATAGTGTATATTCGCATAGATTTGTTAGTCACTTAAGTAATTTGATAGATCGTATCGTGTATAATGCATAGATTTGGCAGTTTCGTTAAACACGAGATCTTTTCAACTCTAAACTTCTGCGTCATTTCTCTCATGTTAGACGTATTGATGTGGATGTTTATATTTCGAGTTTGTTGTGTTCTTATAGGCCAGACGTCTGCCAAAACGGATTGTATCACTGAGTTTGTGGTGTTTTTGGAGTCATCTGCATCTGATCGGATTATTTACCGATTTAATGGCTTCCTAAACGGATTATATTACCGGATTTATGGCGTTTTTTTTATAGACTAAATGTAAAATGGATTAAAGCATTGGATTTTTACATATTTACGGTTGAAAAGTAGACGTGGAGTGCTGTTGGCGTTCGTGTAGTCGTCGTCTTCACAAACCGGATTTTACGAAAAGGATTCCTCTCAAGCAGACATTGAGTGAGACCATCTGCCTTCCCCCATACCCCTACCCCCACACACGCCCCACCCACCTCTGCCCCACCACCTACATACACCCCACCCTCCCCCTACCACACACCCCACCCTCCCCCTACCATCTACATACCCTCACCCCAACCCCACCTACCTCCCCAACCCCACCTCCCACCCACCCCAACCCACCAACCCCACCCACCTCCCACCCAGCCACCCCACCTCCCACCAACCCCACCCCACCTCCCACAACCCCACCCACCTCCCACCAACCCCACCCACCCACCCCACCCTACCCCACCTCACAACCCACCACCTCCCACCCCAGCCACCTCCCACCCCACCCCACCTCCCACCCAACCCCACCACACCCCCCACCCAACCCCACTCCAACCTCCCAGTCCTGCCATTTGGATATTAAACTTTTCCACCGTGTCGTATCCTAAAATGTGACACCAGACTGACGGCCATGGTATTACGATGAAGGATAATTGACAATGATATTCACACTGGATATGGTATGTGTATAAAACTATTAGTGTCTTGGGTGTACTGAAAGTTTATGAAGTGTAAATACTGAAAAATGACACTTATGGGGGAATTTCTACGACTAGGAATGGCATTTTTTGTCGTAGGGAATTTTTTTTTGAGGGGCTGCATCTTTCTGTAGTCAGAATTCTCGATACTGTAGAATCTAAATAAAATTTTTATATAATATTTGCTGATTAGTTGTGCTATTTAATAATAAGTTGTGCTATTTACTGATTAGTTGTGCTATTTAATAATAAGTTGTGCTATTTACTGATTAGTTGTGCTATTTAATAATAAGTTGTGCTATTTACTGATTAGTTGTGCTATTAGTTGTACTGTTCAATGATTATTTGTGCTGTTACTGATTAGTTGTACTGTTACTGATTAGTTGTGTATTCAATGATTATTTGTGCTGTTACTGATTAGTTGTACTGTTACTGATTAGTTGTGCTATTCAATGATTAGTTGTGCTATTTAATAATAAGTTGTGCTATTTACTGATTAGTTGTGCTATTTAATAATAAGTTGTGCTATTTACTGATTAGTTGTGCTATTTAATAATAAGTTGTGCTATTTACTGATTAGTTGTGCTATTTAATAATAAGTTGCGCTATTTACTGATTAGTTGTGCTATTCAATGATTATTTGTGCTATTCAATGATTATTTGTGCTATTTACTGATTAGTTGTGCTATTTAATGATTAGTTGTGCTATTGTATAAAACGATCTTGTCATAGAAGAATGCTTTTAAAGTATAAATGAGTTGATAAAATTTTGTTGGTTTCAGAATTTGTCGATAAGGTGTGTGTGTGTGTGTGTGTGTGTGTGTGTGTGTGTGTGTGTGTGTGTGTGTGTTCAAGTCTTAGAGCCGTACTCATCTGATTAATCTGTTGTACTCGGAGTGTTAGCATCATACTCCAAGGGATGAAGATACCGTACTCAGTGAGATAATTTATTGTACTCGGGTTGAAAAAGAAATAGTTCACTATTAAGTAATAAATAAAACCTGTGTAGATTTTAAAACTTTCTATGCGAATAAAAATAATATTGTTTCACATTTTTGGACTAAAATTTTAAAGGGTAATTTTTTTTTTTAGTTTGTTCAGTAAAAATCATTCAGTATACGACAAACTATTTACATATATATTTATTTTTATTAAGGAAAAAACACGTTGAGGATATCAATTTGTGCTATCAGCTTGACCACGAGGCTATCAAAATCATATTAGCAACAAGATATCAAAAATTTAGATTCCACTTTAGTGTTTTAAGTTTCTTGTATCGTATATATCAGTCAATTGTTTTTTTCTGATATCATATTGAAGGCAGGATATAAATTGTTTTTTTCTGATATCATATTGAAGGCAGGATATACTTTGTTTCATCTGATATCTCATTGACGGGAGGATATCTATTCAAGCTCTATTGGTCCTGCTGTGGTCGGGTGGTATCAGGATATCAAGGGATAGGGAGAGAGGGGTGCTTTGTAATTGCTATGTATTTGACCCCGATATCAGTTTAAAGGTTCAGGATATCTTCAAGGGGACAAAACATCGTTTGTAGGAACCAGGGATCGGAATATTATCAAAATATTCACCGGCGCTGGAAAAAGAGAAGGAAGGAGGAGGAAGGATGGAGGGCAAAAATATAGATGCTTTCGATCTCTGCACACCACTACACACCCACCACTACACACCCTGCTACACACACCACTACACACACACCACTACACACACACCACTACACTACACACCCACCACACACACCACACACCACCACTACACACACCACTACACACCACTACACACAACACTAAACCCACCACTACACACACACACCACACCACCACACCTCCACCACACACCGCCACACAACATCACCACACCACCACTACACACACCACCACACCACCACTACACACACCACTACACACACACACACCACTACACACACCACCACTACACACACCACTACACACACACACACCACTACACACACCACACCACTACACACACACACACACACACCACACACACACACACCCACACACACACACACACACACACACCCACTACACACACCACTACACACACCACTACACGCCCACCTGCCACACCCACCACTGCACACACACACACACCCACTACAGATGTGCAGGGAAAAAAGAATCTTGTGTCCAAAAACCAAAAAAAAAAAAAATCATTTCCTACCTATCCTTCCCCCCCTCTCTCTCTCTCTCCTCTCTCTCTCTCTCTCTCTCTCTCTCTCTCTCTCTCTCTCTCTCTCTCTCTCTCTCTCCTTACCTTTACCTTTCCATCTCTCCCTTTCTTTCCCCTCTTCTTCTTACTTTTATCTCTTCCTTTACTCTATTTTCCCACACTCTCCCTTCCTTTCTCCCCTCTCTTCCCTTTTCCACCTTCTCATTTCCCTTCTCTTCCCCTTTCTCCTCTCCCCTTCTCCTGGTTCTTCCCAATTCCCATCTCCCGTCTCTTCCCATTTTCCTTCTCATCCCATCTCCTCCTTATCATCTTCCGTCTATTCCACTTTTCCCTCTTCCCATTTCCTCTCTCTCCCTTTTCTTGCCCTACTCTCCCCTCACTCCAACCCCTCAGCATCCCATCAGTAAGCAATCAGAGAACCAAATGCTAACCTCTTTTCCCCTCTGTTGTGTGTCCCTCTACCCTCCATTTATTCTCCCTTCCCCTCTTCCACCCTTACTCTTTTATCCCTTCTTCCTGTCTTCCGCTCCTCTTCCTTCTCCTCCTTTTCCTCCTCCTCAGTGTCCCGTCAGAGGGTAATCAAAGAAAGTTACTCCTGCCCCTAGTCGACTCTTCCCTCTCTCTCCCTTTTTCCTCTCTCTTCCCTCTCCCTACCACCTCCCTTCTTCCCTCTCTCTCCCCACTCCCTACCACCTCCCTTCTTCCCCTCTCTCTCCACTCCCTACCACCTCCCTTCTTCCCCTCTCTCTCCCCACTCCCAACCACCCACTCATTCCAACTCTCTTTTCTGTTCCTCTTTTACTTCTATTTCTTTCGTTTATCTATCCCTTCTCTTTCATCTTCCATCCCACCTTCATCCTTTCTTTTCTATTCATCTTTCCCTTCCATTTCTCTTTTTTCTCTATCTCTCTCTTCCAATACCTCCTTTCTCTCCAGTATCTCGCCGCAATCCTCCACCCACTACACTCCACCCTCTCCCACCCTAATATCCACATCCTTCAACCTCTCTCCACCTCCCTCCCTTCCTCCATCCTCCATAGCACCTCGTGACAGTCCTGCCCTCCACCTTCTCCTCCACTTTCTACTCCACCCTCCACTTCGCCCTCCCACAATATCTCATGAAAGTCCACCCCACCCCTCCATCCATCCATCCATCCACCTCCCTCCACTCCAGCCCTCCACCCTCCCACAGTATCTCGTCACAGGGCAATCAGAGAGGGTCAGGGAGGTCTGAGTGTGGACTGGTGACATGGTTTCATTGTATCCGCCTATGTGGGCCTAAAACGGATAGAATCGGGTCCAGCTGAAGCGTGAAGGGCGCCCTCAATAATTCCTTCCTCCTGGCCTTTGATGTACGATTGAAGATAAAAGATGTGGGGAAGAAGAGGAGGGTCTGGTCCAGGGTTTTTTGGGGGGAGATGGACAGAGGGAGGTTGTCTGTCTATGGTTGGTGTGTTGAGGGAGGGAGGGAGGGAAGGGAAGGGAAGGGATGGACAGAGGAAGGTTGTCTGTCTATGGTTGGTGTGTGGTGGGAGGGAAGGAGGGAAGGGAGGGAAGGGTAAGGGATGGACAGAGGGAGGTTGTCTGTCTATGGTTGGTGTGTTGAGGAGGGAGAAGGGATGGACAGAGAGTTGTCTGTCTATGGTTGGTGTTGAGGAGGAAGGGAGAGAAGGTAAGGGATGGACAGAGGAGGTTGTCTGTCTACGGTTGGTGTGTGTGGTGAGGAAGGAGGGAAGGGAGAAGGTAAGGGATGGGCAGAGGGAGTTGTCTGTCTATGGTTGGTGTGTTGAGGAGGGAAGGGAGGGAAGGTAAGGATGGACAGAGGGAGGTTGTCTGTCTATGGTTAGTGTTGAGGAGGGAAGGAGGAAGGGAGGGAAGGGAAGGGATGGACAGAGGAAGGTTGTCTGTCTATGGTTGGTGTGTTGAGGGAGGGAAGGGAGGAAGGAAGGGGATGGACAGAGGAGTTGTCTGTCTATGGTTGGTGTGTTGAGGAGGGAAGGAGGGAAGGAGGAAGGGAAGGATGGACAGAGGAAGGTTGTCTGTCTATGGTTGGGTGTGTTGGAGGAGGAAGGGAGGGTAAGGGATGGACAGAGGAGGTTATCTGTCTATGGTTGGTGTGTTGAGGGAGGGAAGGGAGGGAAGGGAGAAGGGAAGGGAAGGATGAGAGAGGGAGGTTGTCTGTCTATGGTTGGTGTGTGTGGAGGAAGGTAAGGATGGACAGAGGAGGTTGTCTGTCTATGGTTGGTGTGTGGAGGAAGGTGGAAGGGAAGGTGGGATGGACAGAGGGAGTTGTCTGTCTATGGTTGGTGTGTGGTGAGGAAGGAGGAAGGTAAGGGATGGACAGAGGGAGGTTGTCTGTCTATGGTTGGTATGTTGAGGATGGACAGAGGGAGGTTGTCTGTCTATGGTTGGTGTGTTGGAGGGAGGGAAGGAGGGAAGGGTAAGGGATGGACAGAGGAGGAAGTCTGTCTATGGTTGGTGTGTTGAGGGAGGGAAGGAGGAAGGAGGGAAGGTAAGGGATGGACAGAGGGAGGTTGTCTGTCTATGGTTGGGTGTGTTGAGGGAGGGTAGGAGGGAAGGGAGGGAGGAAGGATGGACAGAGGAAGGTTGTCTGTCTATGGTTGGTGTGTGGTGGGAGGTGGGAGGGAAAGGAGAAGGAAGGGATGGACAGAGGAAGGTTGTCTGTCTATGGTTGGTGTGTTGAGGGAGGGAAGGAGGGAAGGAGGAAGGTAAGGGATGGAAGAGGAAGAGTTGTCTGTCTACGGTTGGTGTGTTGAGGAGGAAGGGAGGGAAGGGAGGGAAGGTAAGGGATGGACAGAGGGAGGTTGTCTGTCTACGGTTGGTGTGGGTGGGAGGGAAGGAGGAAGGGAGGAAGGTAAGGGATTGGACAGAGGGAGGTTGTCTGTCTATGGTTGGTGTGTTGAGGAGGGAAGGGAGGGATAGGGATGGACAGAGGGAGGTTGTCTGTCTATGGTGGTTGGTGTGTTGAGGAGGGAAGGAGGGAAAGTAAGGGATGGACAGGGAGGTTATCTGTCTATGGTTGGTGTGGTGGGAGGGTGGGAGGGAAGGGAGGGAAGGGTAAGGGATGGACAGAGAAGGTTGTCTTTCATGGTTGGTGTGGGGTGGGGAGCGAAGGAGGGAAGGGAGGGAAGGTGGACAGAGGGAGGTTGTCTGTCTATGGTTGGTGTGTGGTGGGAGGAAGGAGGGAAGAGGAAGGGATGGACAGAGGGAGGTTGTCTGTCTACGGTTGGTGTGTGGTGGGGAGGGAAGGAGGAAGGGAGGGAAGGTAAGGGATGGACAGAGGGAGGTTGTCTGTCTATGGTTGGTGTGTGTGGTGGGAGGGTAGGAGGAGGGAGGAAGGTAAGGGATGGACAGAGGGAGGTTGTCTGTCTATGGTTGGTGTGTGGTGGGAGGAAGGAGGAAGGGAGGAAGGTAAGGGATGGACAGAGGAGGTTGTCTGTCTGGTTGGTGTGCGGTGGGAGGGTGGGAGGAAGGTAAGGGATGGACAGAGGAGGTTGTCTGTCTATGGTTGGTGTGTGTGGGAGGAAGGAGGAAGGAGGGAAGGTAAGGGATGGACAGAGGAGGTTGTCTGTCTATGGTTGGTGGTGTGGTGGGGAGGAAGGAGGGAAGGTAAGGATGGACAGAGGGAGGTTGTCTGTCTACGGTTGGGTGTGGTGGGGAGGGAGGAGGGAAAGGAGGGAAGGTAAGGGATGGACAGAGGGAGGTTGTCTGTCTATGGTTGGTGTGTGGTGGGAGGAAGGAGGAAGGTAAGGATGGACAGAGGAGGTTGTCTGTCTATGGTTGGTGTGTGGTGAGGGAAGGAGGAAGGCAAGGGATGGACAGAGGGAGGTTGTCTGTCTACGGTTGGTGGTGGTGGAGGGAAGGAGGGAAGGTAAGGATGGACAGAGGAGTTGTCTGTCAATGGTTGGTGTGTTGAGGGAGGGAAGGAGGGAAGGGGAAGGAAGGGATGGACAGAGAAGGTTGTCTGTCTATGTTGGTGTGTGGTGGGAGGAAGGAAAGGTAAGGGATGGGCAGAGGAAGGTTGTCTGTCTATGGTTGGTGTGTGGTGGGGAGGGAAGGGAGGGAAGGTAAGGGATGGACAGAGGAAGGTTGTCTGTCTATGGTTGGTGTGGTGGGGAGGGAAGGGAGGAAGGTAAGGGATGGACAGAGGAGGTTGTCTGTCTATGGTTGGTGTGGTAGGAGGGAAGGGAGGAAGGTAAGGAGGACAGAGGAGGTTGTCTGTCTACGGTTGGTGTGGTGGGGAGGGAAGGGAGGGAAGGTAAGGGATGACAGAGGGAGGTTGTCTGGTTGGTGGTTGTTGAGGGAGGGTGGAGGGAGGGAGGGAAGGTAAGGGATGGACAGGAGGTTGTCTGTCTATGGTTGGGTGTGTGGTGGGGAGGAAGGAGGAAGGTAAGGGATGGACAGAGGAGGTTGTCTGTCTATGGTTGGTGTGTGGAAGGAGGGAAGGAGGGAAGGGATGGACAGAGGGAGGTTGTCTGTCTTGGTTGGTGTGTGGTAGGAGGAAGGAGGGAAGGTAAGGGATGAAGAGAGAAGGTTGGTCGTCTACGGTTGGTGTGTGGAGGAGGGAAGGGAGGGAAGGAGGAAGGTAAGGGATGGACAGAGGGAGGTTGTCTGTCTATGGTTGGTGGGGAGGGAAGGAGAGGGAAGGTAAGGGATGGACAGAAAGAGGTTGTCTGTCTATGGTTGGTGTGTGGTGGGAGGGAAGGAAGTTGGCGGGGAAGGAAGACAGAGGGAGGAAACATACATACATACATACATACATACATACATACATACATGCTATCTCTTCTCTCAATCTCTGCCTCGATACATATACTCGCATGTGTATATAAATTTAAATAACATTTATAAAATACATATAATATTGAACACCGTAAAGCAAGCCTTCATTTTACTAACATTTATATGAACTGGTGTTGAATATTACAACACAGCGTTTACCCTGCAGCACAAACACATTTACAACATGACAACACTGCACCTGGCCGGGGAGTGTTTCATATTACCATTATGGTAATGAGATCTTATGTTTATTGAGCCTAATATGGCAATACCGGTACGGGTACTGAGGAGGCTAATATGGTAATATTGGATAAGGGTACTGAGCACTAATATGGCTTATTTAAAAGAATATGAAAAACATATGACAATACTGGTAAATATATTGAGGAGCCTAATGTACCGAGGATCAAGATGAGAAGTCCAATATGGCAATGTGGTGAAAGGTATTAGCCTCATATGGCAATACTGTATATCGTGGAGTCGTAGGCGGCAATCCTTGGGGAGATATATATCACGGAGCGCCATATGGCAACAATGGTGGTGTAGCGCTGATGGTGGTGGAGTAAAACACATCTTGTGTCGTAAACAATTACGGGTCATATTACCATGGTAGGAGGTGTGTTAAGTGTAATATCTCTAGTAAACTCTCACTCACAGGAAATATTCACCTGACAGATATATGAGTCATAGTGTCACCTGTGAAATGTGTTCATTGTTTCACCATTTATATTATATATATATATATATATATATATATATATATATATATATATATATATATATATATATATATTATATATTGTGTGAGACTGATAAATGAATATCCAGTTATCACTACCAAAACCTTCCCATGAACCCATCAATACCTCATTCTCTTCACCTCTCACATCCTCAGACGCCCCACACCTAGACCCTCCAAACCCCCTTCATCGCCCCTCTCTTCATCCTCAACCAATCCCAACTGCCCCCATTATTTGGAGGGTGAGTGTACCAGGTGAGGAGGAGGAGGGGATACCAGGGGGAGGAGGAGAGGTGTATCACGGTGGGAGGAGGAGGAGGAGGTGGGTGTATCACCAGGGGGAGGAGAGGAGGTGAGTGTATACCAGGTGGAGGAGGAGGAGGAGGAGAGGTGGGAGGAGGAGGAGGAGGTGGGTGTATCACCAGGGGAGGAGGAGGAGGGTGGGTGTATCACCAGGGTGAGGAGGAGGAGGAGGGTGGGTGGAGGAGGAGGAGGGTGTATCACCAGGGTGGAGGAGGAGGAGGAGGGTGGGGTGGATCAGGGGGTGAGGTGGAGGAGGAGGTGAGTGTATCACCAGGGTGGGAGGAGGGTGAGTGTATACCAGGGTGGGGAGGAGAGGTGAGTGGTACTAGGTGGAGGAGGAGGAGGAGGTGAGGTATTACCAGGTGGAGGAGGAGGAGGGTGGGAGGTATCACCAGGTGGGAGGGAGGAGGAGGGTGTGGGTGGGAGGAGGAGGGGGTGTATCAGGTGGGAGGAGGAGGAGGGTGAGTGATTACCAGGTGGAGGAGGAGGAGGGTGGGTGTATCACCAGGGTGGAGAGGAGGAGGAGGGTGGGTGTATCACCAGGGTGGAGGGAAGGAGGTGGGTGTATCACCAGGGTGGAGGAGGAGGTGGGTGAGTGTATCCTGGGAGTGGAGGGAGGAGGAGGAGTGGGTGTATCACCAGGGTGGAGGGAGGGAGGAGGAGGTGGGTGTATCACCAGGGTGGAGGAGGAGGAGGAGGGTGAGTATCACCAGGGGTGGAGGAGGAGGAGGGTGAGTGTATCACCAGGGTGGAGGAAGGTGAGTGTATCACCAGGGTGAGGAGGAGGAGGAGGGTGGGTGTATCACCAGGTGGAGGAGGAGGAGGAGGTGAGTGTATCACCAGGGTGGAGGAGGAGGAGGGTGGGAGTGTATCACCAGGGTGGGAGAGGAGGAGGGTGGGTGTATCACCAGGGTGGAGGAGGAGGGTGAGGTGTATCACCAGGGTGGAGGAGGAGGAGGAGGGTGGGGGTGTATCACCAGGGTGGAGGAGAGGTTGAGTGTATCCAGGGTGGAGGAGGAGGAGGAGTAGGTATACCTGGGAGAGGAGGAGGTGAGTGTATCACCAGGAGGTGGAGGAGGAAGGGTGAGTCATCAGGTGGAGGAGGAGGAGGAGGGTGGGTGTATCACCAGGGTGGAGGAGGGAGGGTAGGTGTATCACCAGGGTGGAGGGAGGAGGGGTGAGTGTATCCCAGGGTGGAGGAGGAGGAGGAGGAGGAGTGTATCACCAGGGTGGAGGAGGAGGGTGGGTGTATCACCAGGGTGGAGGAGGAGGAGGAGGAGTGAGTGTATCACCAGGGTGGGAGGAGGGAGGTGGGTAGTGTATCACCAGGGTGGAGGAGGGAGGAGGGTGAGTGTATACCAGGGTGGGAGGAGGAGAGAGTGTATCACCAGGGTGGAAGGAGGAGGAGGGTGGAGTGTATCACCAGGAGGTGGAGGAGGAGTGGGTGTATCACCAGGGTGGAGGAGGAGGGTGGGTGGGTGTATCACCAGGGTGGAGGAGGAGGGTGGTATCACCAGGGTGTGAGAGGAGGAGGAGGAGTGAGTGTATCACCAGGTGGAGAGGAGGAGGGTGAGTGTATCACCAGGGTGGAGGAGGAGGAGGTGAGTGTATCACCAGGGTGGAGGAGGAGGAGTTGAGTCTCCAGGGTGGAGGAGGAGGAGGTGAGTGTATCACCAGGGTGGGAGGAAGGTGAGTGTATCACCAGGTGGAGGAGGAGGGTGGTGTATCACCAGGGTGGAGGAGGAGGAGGAGGGTGGGTGTATCACCAGGGTGGAGGAGGAGGGTGGGTGAGGTGTATCACCAGGGGGAGGAGGAGGGTGAGTGTATCACCAGGGTGGAGGAGGAGGAGGGAGGTGGGTGTATCCACCAGGGTGGAGGAGGAGAGGAGAGTGGGTGTATCACCAGGGTGGAGGAGGGAGAGGAGGAGGGTGTATCACCAGGGTGGAGGAGGAGGAGGGTGGGTGTATCACCAAGGTGGAGGGGAGGAGGAGGAGGGTGGGTGTATCACCAGGGTGGAGGAAGGAGAGGTGGATTACCAGGGTGGAGGAGGAGGAGGAGTGGAGTGTATCACCAGGGTGGAGGAAGGGAGGAGGAGTGAGTGTATCCACAGGGTGGAGGAGGAGGAGGAGGAGGGTGGGTGTATCACCAGGGTGGAGGAGGAGGTGGAGTGTATCACCAAGGTGGAGAGGAGGAGGAGGGAGGTGTATCACCAGGGTGGAGGAGGAGGAGGTGGGTGTATCACCAGGGTGGAGGAGGAGGAGGAGTGTATCACCAGGGTGGGGAGGAGGAGGAGGGTGGGTGTATCACCAGGTGTGAGAGGAGGAGAGGAAGGTGGTAGTATCACCAGGGGTGGAGGAGGAGGAGGTGGGGTGTATCACCAGGGTGGAGGAGGAGGAGGAGGGTGGATGTATCACCAGGGTGGAGGAAGGAAGGTAGAGTGTATCACCAGGGTGGAGGAGGAGGAGGAGGGTGAGTGTATCACCAGGGTGGAGGAGGAGGTGAGTGTATCACCAGGGTGGAGAGGAGGAGAGGGAGGTGAGTGTATCACCAGGGGTGGGAGGAAGGGAGGAGGTGGGTGTATCACCAGGGTGGAGAGGGAGAGGAGGAGGTAGGTGTATCACCAGGGTGGAGGAGGAGGAGGAGGGGGTGTATCACCAGGTGGGAGGAGGAGGAGGAGGGTGAGTGTATCACCAGGTGGAGGAGGAGGAGGGAGGGTGGGTATCACCAGGGTGGGAGGAGGAGGAGAGGGGTGTATCACCAGGGGTGGGAGGAGGAGGAGGAGGTGGGGTGTATCACCAGGGTGGGAGGAGGAGGGGAGGAGGAGGTGTATCAGGTGGGGGAGGAGGAGGAGGGTGGGTGTGGCCACCAGGGGAGGAGGAGGGAGGGGAGGAGGGGTGGGGTGTATCACCAGGTGGAGGAGGAGGAGGAGAGGGGTATCACCAGGTGGGAGGAGGAGGAGGAGGTGTATCACCAGGGTGGGAGGAGGAGGAGGGTGGTGTGATCACCAGGGTGGGAGGGAGGAGGAGGAGGAGGGTGTATCACCAGGGGTGGGAGGAGGAGGAGGAGGGGTGGGGTGTATCACCAGGGTGGGAGGAGGAGGAGGAGGGGGAGTGTCACCAGGTGAGGAGGAGGGAGGGTGGGGTGGGTCACCAGGGGTGGAGGAGGAGGAGGAGAGGGTGTATCACCAGGGTGGAGGAGGAGGAGGAGGGTGAGTGTATCACCAGGGTGGTGGAGGAGGAGGAGGGGAGGTATCACCAGGGTGGGAGGAGGAGGAGGAGGGTGGGTGTATCACCAGGTGGGGGAGGAGGAGGAGAGGGGTGTATCACCAGGTGGGAGGGAGGAGAGGAGGGTGAGTGTATCAGGGTGGGAGGAGAGGTGGGTGTATCACCAGGGTGGGAGGAGGAGGGAGGAGGAGGGGTGTATCACCAGGGTGGAGGAGGAGGAGGAGGGTGGGTGTACTACCAGGGTGGAGGAGGAGGAGGAGGAGGGGGGTGTATCACCAGGGTGGAGGAGGAGGAGGAGAGGGTGTACCAGGTGGAGGAGGAGGAGGAGGTGGTCACCGGTGGAGGGAGGAGGGTGAGTGGTCAGGGTGGAGGAGGAGGTATCACCAGGGTGGGAGGGAGGAGGAGGTGGGTGTATCACCAGGGGTGGGAGGAGGAGGAGGAGGAGGAGGAGGGGTGGGTGTATCACCAGGTGGAGGGAGAGGAGGGTGAGTGTAACAGGGTGGAGGAGGAGGGTGTATCACCAGGTGGGAGGAGGAGGAGGTGGGGTGTATCACCAGGTGGAGGAGGAGGGGTGTATCACCAGGGTGGAGGAGGAGGGTGAGTGGAGTGTATTGCCAGACTGAAGGAGGAAGAAGAGAGGTCGTCTCGTATCTGACACATATGCCACCTGAAATGGCTCCCCCCTCCACCCCGTGACCTGAGTGTCTTGATCATGACCAGGGCGATTAGGGGATAAGGAGGGGGAGAAGTGATTGGGAGGGAGGAGAGGGAGAGATTGGGTGGGGGGAGGGAGGAGAGGGAGAGAGTTTGTGGTGGGGGGGAGGGAGGAGAGGGAGAGAGATTGGGGTGGGGTGATAAGGAGGGGAGAAGTGATTGGGAGGGAGGAGAGGGAGAGATTGGGGTGGGAAGGAGGGAGGAGAGAGAGATTGGGGTGAGAGGAGGAAGGAGAGGGAGGATTGTGGTGGGAGGAGGAGGGGAGAGGAGGAGAGATTGTGGTGGGGGGAGGGAGGGAGAGGGAGAGAGATTGTGGTGGGAGGGAGGAGGGAGAGAGATTGTGGTGGGAGGGAGAAAGGAGAGGGAGAGATTGGGGTGGGAAGGAGGGAGGAGAGGGAGAGATTGGGGGTGGGGGGGAGGGAGAGGAGAGGAGAGAGATTGGGGGTGGGGGAGGGAGGAGAGGGAGAGAGATTGTGGGGAGGGAGGGAGGAGGAGAGATTGTGGTGAGGGAGAAAGGAGGAGAGAGATTGGGGTGGGAGGGAGGGAGGAGAGGGAGAGATTGGGTGGGGGGAGGGAGGAGAGGGAGAGATTGGGGTGGGAGGGAGGGAGGAGGAAAGAATGGGAGAGAGATTGAGTGAGAGGGTGAAGGAATTGGAGGAGATTAGGGATAGAGGGAGAGGTGATTGGGAAGGAGGGAAGAATAGTGATTGGAGAGGAGGAAAGAATAAAAGACAGATGGAATAGATTAGAAAGTGACGAGAGATAAAGATAATAAGTAGTAGTAGTTAGAGAATAACGAAAGAAAGATAAAGATAGCAAAGGAAGATGATAAAATTTATAATACATAAAAAAAACGAGAATAATAAAGAAAAGAAAATAACAAGAAAGAGACAAAGAGGAAAATGAAGTCATAAGAGAATGAGGAATGAGAGATGACGAAAATGGATGAACGAGGAGATAAGAGATAGTAAGAAAAAACTATCCTATCTTATGAGAGGATTAGGAGAGGCGATGATACTAGGAAGAAGTCTCTCTCTCCATTACAACCCACCCACTTACCCCTCTTCCCTTGCCTCCCAGTCTCACCCCTTCCCCCCACCACCCTCTCCCCCACCCACCCTCCCTCTCCCCCACCCACCCTCCCTCCTTCCTTCCTTCCATCCCCTCCCTCCCTCCCTCCCTCCCTCCCAGAACGTGCCAGGCATGAGGGAGGGAGATGAGTGTGTCGGGAACAAGAGTGATATGTCACATCCTCATGGCAGATCAGAAACAACTCCAGCATGACCTTGTGACTGCTATTAATCAGTGTTATGGGCGGCCCCCCTCTTATTGAATTGAGACCTTAGGGCTTACGAGTGATGGAAATGGTGTGGTGGGGTCGGGCCAGGGGGATGACTTTGACCTGGCTTGACCTGTTATGACCTCTGAGGACATTCTTATTCACTTTTAATATAGTTTTTGTTATTATGAACCATTTAGGTATCATTGTAATCATTGGTCATCGTAATCGTCATCATCATCATCATCATCATCATCATCATCATCAACCTCTACACTGTCAATATCATCTATGGACAGCTAGACAAACAGGTTAATCGACGGGAGGAAGAGAGAACACAAGACAGATTTAGACAGAATTAGAAGAGAGAAAGATACCCTAAGTTAAGAGACAGATGTGTGTAGGGAGAGACACTGGCAGGAAGAGATAAAAGAGACAGAAAGAGACACCGAGAGATAATAGAGATGAGAAACAAACATGATACCAAACAGAATAAAAATGCGAGACAGACAGACAGACAGACAGACAGACAGACAGACAGACAGAAAGAAGGGAAGAAAATACGGAAACAAATAAAAAATACATCCATCGAAGAGAGAGACAGAAGGAGAGAGACAGAGAGATACAGACGGGAAAACTTTTCAACCATCCTCGTGATTGGCTACTCGACTAAGACTGTGACAGAGGCAGGGAAGGAAGGAAGGAAGGAGGGAGGGAGGGAGGGAGGGTGGGTTGGGTGGTGGGAAGGAGGGTGGTTGGGTGGGTGGAGGGGGAGAGGGGTGGGTAGGTGGAGGGAGAGTCTCTGGTCCCACTATGGTACAGAGGATCTTGTTCCCTGTGAGACTCGGCCATTAAGGTCACGGGTGCCAGGGAGGAGAATTTTGTAACCCATTTCAAAAAGTTTTTTTTTTTTTTTTTAAGGAAAATTTCAAAGGGTAAAATTATCTTGTAAATCAATTTGTTTTTTTACTCAGAATTGATTAATATTGAATTAAAATGATCATGAGGTGAAACAAACAATAATTATGGGATAAATGGGAAATTTTTTAGTAGTAGAATGAGAAATATTAGAGAATGGCATAAATGAGGAATAATTATGACAATAATAATCACACAAATAATAATACTAATAATAATAACAACAACAACACTAATAATAATAATAACAACAAAAATAACAACTAATAATAACAATAACAATAACAAACAAACACTGGTCCATGAAAGTTTCCCCTGGGTTAAATCTTTGAGGGTATAAAAGTTAATACTAAATCGTAATTAAGTTTGAGCCAGATGATTGACTTTCAATACTTTATGATCCATCAATGATCATCACCCGCCCCCCCCCTCCTCCTCTCATCTAATTATTGTACAAATTCATTAGTTAAATTAATGCAAAACCTCAGCTTCTATTTTTACTCTGAGAAAATAGTGACTTATTACCCCCCCCCCCTTCCACGTGTAGTTATAGCGATCTGTCTCTGTTGGTCTGTTTTGATTATAATCGATGTGTGTGTGTGTGTGTGTGTGTGTGTGTGTGTGTGTGTGTGTGTGTGTGTGTGTGTGTTCCTGCCCTCCTCCATCCCCCACCATCTTCCCCCCTCACCTCCTTCCCTATCCCCACCCCTCTTCCCCACCCCTCCCCAACAACCTTTCCCCATCCCCATCCTCTCACCCCATTCTTCTCCTTCCCCATCTTCATTCTTCCTCCCCCCTCTTGTCTGCCCCTCCCTTGCCATCTCCTCCTCCTCCCCATCACCCTCCCCATCTCCTTCCTTCCTATCCTCCCCATCTCCTCCACCCCTCCTCATCTCCTCTTCTCACCCCCATCTCCTCCCTATCTCCCTTCCTCTTCCTCCCTCCCCCATCTCCCTCCATCCCTCCCTATCCACCTCCCTCCTTCCTTGTCTCCCTCCTTCCGTCTCCCTCCCTATCTCCCTCCTTCCTTCACTCCCTCCTGCACTGCGCTTAATTACTTGACTATGTATTTTTCCTCCCTTGTGTTGATCTGACAACCTCATGCGATCATTATGGCCGCTCCGTTCACCTCCTACCTTATGTGCATGACGGCCGCAGCTAAGATCCCGCAACTAGGGTGAAGCTTAGGTCTCCGCAGCTAGGGTGAAGCTAAGGTCTCCGCAGCTAGGGTGAAGCAAAGATCCCTCAGCTAGGGTGAAGTTGAGGTCCCGCAGCTAGGGTGAAGTTGAGGTCCCGCAGCTAGGGTGAAGCTAAGGTCCCGCAGCTAGGGTGAAGCTAACATTGTCATAACTAGGGTGAATAACATTACCATAATAGACACCCTAGGCTTGTAGGATCTATATATTGAATAATGTTTTGGGGGAACAGAGAAAATTAACGATAGTATTTTTACCCTTAGATACGATATAATACCTTAAATTTTACCGTAAGAAATTATACCTTAATTTTTTACCTTAATAAATATTTCGTTAACTTTTACCTTAATAAAAAATAATATTTTAATTTTTGCCTTGAAATAAGAAAAAAAAATCTTACAAAATGGCGTCACAGCTGTACTGAAACTCTAGGAAAATCATTTTTTTTCTCTAAAAATAACCTTTTTTTTTTTAGAATTTATTCCCTAGGTGTATGTAAGTTAATGTCGTAAGATAACATAGGTGTTTTTATTCGCTAATTGGAAGGAGTAAATTTGAAATAGGGATGAAATTGGGATTTATGTGAATTAATTGGAAGGGTTAAATGTCATAATTGCGATGGATTAGCGATAAAGTAAACCTATTTAAGTTAGTCTGTGCTTTCTCCACTGACGAGAGAAAGTAAGATGCCTTTCACCTGGTAAAAGAAAGCGAGTCTGTCCATCGGGTAGTGTTTGGTATGGTTTAGAGTAAGCGAATTTACCTCTGTCAGCTCATCTATCTGTCTGTCTATCTGTCTGTCTGTCTGTGTCTGTCTGTTTTATAAGAGTAACCATACATGGCAAAAAATAAGCAATTCCTCACCCTTCCTCCCCCCTCCCCACTCCGAGCGAGAGGAAGAGAGAGGTGGGAGGAGGGGAGAAGTACGGGGAGTGAGAATGTCACCCCATCCCACTCCCGAGATTGAGTAAACGGGGAGGGGCGGAGGGGTGAGAGGTGGGGGAGTAAGAATAAGTATGTCACCCCATTCCCCTCCCAAGATGGTGTGGCAGAGTCGGAGGTGGGAGTCAGGAGGGCGGAGGTGAGACTATGGTGATGAATCAGGGTAGGTCTTGGGAAATGAGGTGTCCGGTGCCAATGAGAGGACCCTGGCCATGGTGGCTAGCCTCATTATGGTGGGGTCACGCGACGACCATGGGGGGGAGGGAGGACATAGGGTTAGAATGGAGGGAGGGAGGGAGGGACGTAGAGGTAAAGGCGGAGGGAGAAGGAGGGCAGGGTGTTGAAAGGGAGGAGAAGAAATAGGAAGATAAAGGGAGTAGGAGGAGGAGGATGAAAGAGGAAGGTGGTGAGGTGAAAAGGCAGTAGTGAGGACGGAAGGGAGAGGAAGTGGTGTGAGGAAGAGGGAGGAGGGTTAGGGGTTCCAGAAGTGGTTGAAAGGAGGGGCAGATAGAGGGAAAGATCAAGGTAGGAAAAGAAGGAAAGGGTTGAAAGGAAGAGAGAACGGAAGAAGGGCTGAGAGAGGTGAAAGGAAAGGTGAAGAGAGGGATAAGGGGAAAAGAAAAATGAGGAGGGGAAGAGAGAAAGGAACGGGATACTGGGAGAAGGGGGAGGAAGAGGAGGTAAGGTGAGTGGATGATAAGGGGAAGGAGGAGGGGAGGGGGGAATTCAAGGAAGGAAGGAAGGAAGGAAGGAAGTGGGGAGAAGAGTAAGTGTGTGTGTGTGTGTGTGTGTGTGTGTGTGTGTGTGTAAGTGTGTGTGTGTGTGTGTGTTAAACGAACCTCCTGCAGCCGTTAAACTACTACTTTACAATCCCCTTTAAAACGAGATCTCGCTCATTTAAACGAAACTCTTTAATGACACCAGTCCTTTAAGCGAACCTTATAACAATACATCATCTATTTAAACGAGAGACTATCTATTTAAATGAGCCTTTTAACGAGACTGCATATATTTACACGACGCTTCTTAACGAAACCCTTCTTTTAAACGAACCTTTTAACGAGACTCCATCTATTTACACGAGGCTTCTTAACGAAACCATTCTTTTAAACGAACCTTTTAACGAGATTTCGGTTATTTAAACGAACCTTTTAACGAGACATCTACTATTTAAACGAACTTTTAACGAGACTTCAACTATTTAAACAGGAGCAACCTCTTAAGGGAGTCTCAGCTATTTAAACGAACCTTCTTGACATTACCTCACCTTGAGTCACCTACACGAGACACATCAACTATTCCGAACGAGACTTGGCGACTCCTAAACGTGTTGTCAACGACTGCAAACGAGCGCTGATCCACCCATAAACCAGAAGAGCCGCGTGGGGGGGGGGGGTGAGGAGGTAGAGGGAGGGAGGGAAGGAAGGAGGTCCTGTGGAGGTCCTCTGGAGGTTATGGCTTCCACCTCTGCGTGAGACAAATACCAAAGCAGAGTGATTTAAGGTCACCCTCCAAGGTCTTGTATCGGGATGGGTTTGCGTTGCAAGGTCACGGTGTTGCAAGGTCACTGTGTTGCAAGGTTACGGTGTTGCAAGGTCACTGTGTTGCAAGGTTACGGTGTTGCAAGGTCAAGGAGATGTAAAGTCATGTTGTTACAAAATCACGGTGTTGCAAGGTCACGGTGTTGCAAGGCCATGGTGATGTAAGGTCGTGTTGTTACAAAGTCACGTTGTTGTAAGGTCACGGTGTTACAAGGTCAGTGTTGCAAGGTCACCATTTGCAAATCCAGACATCACTCTATAGATGAACTCCAGTTATCCGCACACATCAATATACAGAACTCCAATTATCCGACACAGCCATAAACCTGGTTCAGTTATCCCGAACCTCAGTACCAGTTATCCAGGTATATTACGAATCACGGTTGATTATCCGAACATAGAACTCCAATTATCCGAACACATTACCGACCACAGTTCCAGTTATCCGAACATAGACCTCCAGTTATCCGAACATATTACAGATCACAGTTCCAGTTATCCGAACATAGACCTCCAGTTATCCGAACACCTCAATGGGCAAATTTCCGTGCATCCAATTTTATATCACACAGCCAAAGCCTCAGTTATCCATACATGCTAAAGGTGATCATCCAGCCGTCCACCTTGTCACATCTCCTTTAAAGGAGAAAGAAACAGAACAATTAGCAGCTTCCCAATTAATGATGTACCCAATTTGTTCCTCTCCCTTTAACTGTTCCATTATTGATCCCGTTTGCGTCTATTGGGGACGTCCTTGAAGTAAGTTACTCTGGGTTGATTTTTTATTATTTTTTCCTTTGTATTAATATTATTGCTTGTATTATTATTATTATTATTATTATTATTATTATTATTATTATTATTATTATGCCGTAATTTTTGTTTTATTATAAATTTGGTAATTTTTTATCCGTAGTAATTAATGAAGTTTTGAATAATGTTATTTCATCCTATTGTTCTTTTGATATTTTTTTTTTTACGTTTAGTAATTGCTATATGGCAGTAGAGAACAAAATGCGGATATTGTTTTGTTATTGTTGACCTTCTTCTGCTTCTCCTTCCCTCCTCCTCCTCCTCCTCCTCCTCCTCCTCCTCCTCCTCCTCCTCCTCCCTCCCTCCCTCCTCCTCCTCCTCCTCCTCCTCCTCCTCCTCCTCCTCCTCCTCCTCCTCCTCCCTCCTCCTCCTCCTCCTCCTCTTTTTAGTCTTATCCCTGACTAATATAATCTCGAGTCTTAGTCTTGTTGTTTGAGTGTTCAAGATTTTTGTTTGTCACACACACACACACACACACACACACACACACACACCATAATGATTACTCCGGTGCAGCACAAAACAAAGCAGGACTCTCTCTCTGACGGCACCATCCATTACCCCTTCCCTGGAACCGTGATTCTGGTCGGTCTAAAACTGGAAGGTGTAATTTTTTTTCTTTTACTTCCGAGGTGCTGTTGTTAGGGCGTGATTGTTGGGGTGTCCGAGTATACAAATTAAATTACACAATGGCATGCGATGTGTATTGGGTATGTTGCATTATGTGGGGGCTGTCACCTGTCCGCTCTCTCTCTCTCTCTCTCTCTCTCTCTCTCTCTCTCTCTCTCTTCCTCTCTCTCTCCTATCCATCTTTATTTCCCTTCCTCCTAACCTTTCCTCTCTCACTTTTCCTATTTTTCTCCCTCTCCCCTCCTACTTTCCTCCCTGCCTTCCTCCTCATCTCTCCTTCTCCCTCCCTCTCTTTCTGTCTTTCTTGCCTCCTCCCCCTTTCTCTCTCTCTCTCTCTCTCCTTACAGGTTTATGGTGGCTCTTCCTTCAGTGCTCTTGCTATCATGGGAGTGAGTTTTCTCTCCCATGGGATTCATATTGCTGGTTCTTTCTTGATCGAGATTTCATGGTACCATTTTTATATTTGTGGTCATGGTTGAGGGATTTTCTTTTACCATTCTTACTCTGTGATTATGGTAGAGGTCCGTCTATAGAAATACCATTCTACCATATTTCTACTGTAAATAGTGTATCTTACTACCATACTCTAATTACGTAACCCACCCAGGAGATCCGTTCTACCATTGTGCTACCATACTCCCATAACCCCACCATATATCATATACCGTCATATTCCCCATACCCCACCATATCACCACCCCACCATACCTCACACCCCCACCATATCACCATACCCCCACCATAACTCTCATACCCCACCATACCTTCACAACCCAACCATATCCCCATATCACCACCATACCCCACCACCATACCATACCTCATACCTACCATAAACCACCATTCCCTCGTCAATCGTATTCAAGGTGGGTTGCCATTACCAATTTATACGTACATAATGGCCACCCCTCTCCACCCTCAACCCCTCCCCCACCCCCTCCTCCCCCCACCCCCACTCCCCCAAAGCCTGTAATCAAGTCACTGTTATTATTCATTTCATTTCATTATTATCTTTTCGTATGTTTCTTACCGGAATTACCTTTAAATCATCTTTGTGTGAGGTGGAAATATAGTAGTTCATGATGTCAAGAGTTGAAGGTGTAATTCTTGGTGTGTGATTTATGAATGAATTGTATGGAGTATGAATGAAGTGTCTATTTTATGTATGAATACGATAGCAAGATAACAGGTGAGAGAGAAATAGAGTTAAGATAGAGGCACAGAATAAGAGAGAGAGAGAGAACACACCTGAGCTCTAAGGTAACTTCGGATGGTTTTCAATCAAGATTTTTACCTGTCAAGAATTGATTCAAAGTTCTTTTTTTGTCTTCTCTACAAAAATCTCTGACTAACTTTAAATTACTTACGTCACAAGAGGTGTTTGCTGAGCTTGATCTACGATGAATGTTATATAGTGTAGTGGTTTGTATAGAGGGTGTATAGTGACCTGTATAGAGGTGTATAGTGGCCTGTATAGCTGTATAGAAGGTGTAAAATGTCCTGTATAGCTGTATAGAGGTGTATAGTGGCCTGTATAGCTGTATAGAAGGTGTAAAATGGCCTGTATAGCTGTATAGAAGGAGTAAAATGGCCTGTATAGAGGTGTATAGTGGCCTCTATAGTTGTATAAAGGTGAAAATGGCGTGTATAATACAAAAAAAATTACCTCACTGAAATAAAACTATGAAATACAATAACACTGTATATATTGTTGTTTGTATAGACGATGTATAGAACAAATCAAGTATACAAAACTGTGTATTATTTTTTGTATAGGTCTTCCATGTATTTTTTTCCCATGTTAAGTTTAATTACACATTCGTCATCGTGATATTAATTCCCGTCTTATTTTTTTTCTTCCAGGTAAGACTGTCGACCGGTTCTTCACCATGGTGGGACAGGTAAGACTGGGGAAAAAATTTATTATTGTCGCGTTTTATGTGATTTTTACGGTGTGTGTGTGTGTGTGTGTGTGTGTGTGTGTGTGTGTGTGTGTGTGTGTGTGTGTGTGTGTGTGTGTGTGTGTGTGTGTGTGTGTTTTGACAGACGGGGAGACAGGAATGACACTCGTACAGACAGAGACAAACAAACAGACAGACACACACAGACAGACAGACAGACAGACAGTCAGTCAGTCAGTCCCCGTCTCGTATGCTACCCTTCCACGTCCTCAGAGGCTAAGAATTTCCACATATAATATCGTCGTTTATAAATAATTTCTCTCTGACGCACAAGTGAGCCTTTTACATAAAATTGACCACTGAGAGATAATTGAGCTTTTAAGTTAGATAAATGACTCCTGCAGAAAATTGCCTTTTTACTTGATAACTCGTAGAGAAAACGGGAGATGGAGGGATTCAGTCTCCGTTTTCTATGGTGAGGGAATTTTTTTTTTCAGGGAAGGTCGTGTATAATCTTTTGTAGTGAAGGTTATTTAGTAGGAGGGAGGAATGGGTTAGCCATTGTTTTTGTGGTGAATGTGTTATTTTTTGTAGGTAATATTGTTTTATTTTGTAGAGGGTCATTTCTGAGGTGGGTGAACTTTCGTTTTCTGTAGTGAAGGTTATTTTTTAGGGTGTCATCTGTATTTTGTTTTTTGTTTATGATGGCCATTTACCTCGAATATGGGGTGTGTGTGTGTGTGTGTGTGTGTGTGTGTGTGTGTGTGTGTGTGTGTGTGTGTGTGTGTGTGTGTGTGTGTGTGGACTATTAACTCAGGCACGTATAAAGGACTTATATTTAGGCAAGAAAAACAAAAGTCCTCCACAAAAAAAGCAAACAAGGCGCCTGTGTGAGCGTACGTGTGTGAAGTCTTTGTTCTAATAGTGTGTGTGTGTGTGTGTGTGTGTGTGTGTGTGTGTGTGTGTGTGTGTGTGTGTGTGTGTGTGTGTGCTGAAATGCTTTTGTTTTAATATTCTTTGCTAAAAAAAAGTCTTTAGTGTAACGTGCGTGTTATAATTTTGTGTATGAATGACGTGGGGAAAAAAAGTTATTTTTTTTATATTATGAAAAATAGCGAGATGTAATTTTATGCTTACTAATAAAGAAAATTGATAAATATACAGTACTTGCTGGGGAGACTTTACAAAAATAAACTTGAATTAAATTTTCTATAAACTTAGTTATTTTTTTTAACCACATTACCACGAGACTTATCACTATTTAGCGTCTTGTTTCTAAAATATTCGGTCATTTAATAATCTCCGGTTAAGATGGCGTCAGATTTGCACTAATACTCGAGTTACGATATAAAGATTACTCTCAATAAGGCGTCGAAAATACACTGAGACTCTTTATACGTTCTCTTATTGTTTATTTCCGCGAGAAGAAACTGGGCCTAGAAATTGGTCGTAAGAAACGGATCACCCGAAGATTAATCACCCTAGCCTTTTCCATATGATGTTTAAACACCCTAACGTTGTCTGGGGGTTAGGTTAGGATAGGATAGGATAGGATAGGTTACCCTAGAAAAGGGGAGGAAAAAGACAGGAATAAGAGGAAGGAAAGAGAGATAGAGAGAGAGAGAGAGAGAGAGAGAGAGAGAGAGAGAGAGAGGAGTAAAGAAAAGAGTTGAAGAGAAAAAATGAGAGAGAATGAAGTAAAAGAAAATCAAAGCAACATTTGTTTGTTTTTTTCATCCAGGAAGTACAAACAATTGATGTTTTGAGAGCAACTTGGCCCTCTAATCCTTCCAGCAAAGTGGTCGTTCTTGGGCCCCCTCCCCTCCCTCCTCCCTCCTTCCCTCTCACCACTCTCCCATACCACCCTCCCCTTCCCTCCCCTACCCACTCTCCTACCCTCTCCTACCCTCCCCTCTCCTACCCTCCCACTCTCCTCCCTCCATCTTGGATTTGGCCGCAACCCAACGAAAGTCTTCGAATCTTGAGTCTTCCAATTTCTAAGACTCAAAAAAACCTCTTTGTTGATGGCCTCGTGACCTCACAGTACATAACCTCGTGACCTCTTTGTTGATGGCCTCGTGACCTCCCTGTAAATGGCCTCGTGACCTCTTTGTAGACGGCCTCGTCACTTCTCTTTGTTGGCCTCGTGACCTCTTTGTTCATAGCCTCGGGACCTCTTTGGTGATGGCTTCGTGATCCTTTTGTAGACGGCCTCGTGCCCACTTTGTAGACGGTCTTGTGCTCTCTTTGTAGAGGGCCTCGTAATCTCCCTGTAGATGGCCTCGTGACCTCCCTGTAGATGGCCTCGTGACCTCCTTGTAGTCGGCCTTGTGACCTCCCTACCTAATATAATGCTAGTCTTACCTAACATAACATAACCCACCCCCGCCCAGGTAGCGTTAATATGTAAGTGAGATAAGCTGGGGTGTCTATTCTTCACGTGATCCAGTTTAAGCTATGAACTACAGAACGTTTGGAGCCAGAAGTATCTTGAGCGACGTAACTTAAATGAGTCAACACTGTATTTCCACCTGCTTAACAAACTACATTGTGTAAAAGCGGCAACAGCGCATCGAGTGAGACGAGTTCGGGAATTGGACCATTCTGCGTGAAGTTGCTTGTGCTGTCGTCCAATCAGCATTGAGTGTCGCCCAAACGTCGTTTTATTTGTCGTGCGACTAGTGTTCAGCGTCGTTCCGTCTTTGTTCTGTATGTCACGGTATAGTAAGAGTTCACTTTCGTCAAATCAGCGTTTAGTATCATCCAATCAGCGCTTATCATCATCATCCTGTCAGCGTTCAGTATTGCAAGTCAGCGTTCTGTGTGGTCCAGTCATGCCAGCGTTCCCCAATGGGCTCTTAAGTATCGTTATGTTAGCGTCCGGTATTGTCCAATCAGCGCTCAGCATCGTCAAATCAGCGTTCATTACAGATCCTGACATCACCACCGCGTACGGTTTTAATACTGATTATATTGTGTACAGTAAATATTTAAAATAACGTAAGTATAAATTTGACAGAGAAAATTAATATTTCAAAATTAATATTAGAAGGAAATTTTTAAGTTTATTCTGCTAATGGTCGATTTTTTTTTCGATATTAATAATCTTCATTTTTTCCCCATTGGACATGATATAAGACATGATATAAGACATGATATACGACATGATATACGACATGACATACGATTTTTTAATATTAACTGTATATATACTTTTTGCGTATAATCTATAATCCAAACTTTCTTCTTAAAGTAACCGTGAAAATGGTCTTCGTCTGGCAAAGTTTGTAAACAAAACTTTCGTCCCAGGACATAAATCTGTGACTAGAATTTTTTTTCGAAGTGCAAAACTTTGTTTACTTAACAAAATCAATAAACAAGACTTTTTTCCCTTAAACATTTATTTGTGAGCAGAACTTTTATTTCCTTAAGAAGACTCAAAGACTTTCATCCTTTAATAAATTTACAATCAGATTATTTTTCTTTTAAACAAAATCTGTTGACAAAAAATTTGACTAAATCCACCAAAATACATTTCTTCCCGAGATATACAAACAATGAATAAATACTACAGTCGGACTCCTCCCCCACACTACAGTAGGACTCCTCCCCCACACTACAGTAGGACTCCTCCCCCACACTACAGTAGGACTCCTCCCCCCACACTACAGTAGGACTCCTCCCCCCACACTACAGGACTCCTCCCCCACTACAGTAGGACTCCTCCCCACACCTCCCACACCACAGTCGGACTCCTCCCCACACGGACTCCTCCCCACACTACAGTAGGACTCCTCCCACACTACAGTCGGACTCCCCCACACCACTCCCCCCACACTCCTCCCCCACACTACAGTAGGACTCCTCCCCACACACAGTAGGACTCCTCCCCACACAACAGTCGGACCTCTCCCCCACACTACAGTCGGACTCCTCCCCACACTACAGTCGGACTCTCCCCCACACTACACAGGACTCCTCCCCACACTCGGACACTCCTCTCCCCACACTACAGTCGGACTCCTTCCCCCAACACTAAAGTCGGACTCTTCCCCACACTACAGTCGGACTCCTTCCCCGAACACTAAGTCGGACTCCTTCCCCCACACTACAGTAGGACTCCCCCCCCCCACAAGTCGGACTCCTTCCCCTACAGTAGGACTCTTCCCCCACACCACAGTAGGACCTCCCCCACACCACAGCAGGACTCCTCCCCACACAAAGTCGGACTCCTTCCCCCACACACAGGGACTCCCCACACTACACAGGACCCTTCCCCACACCACAGCAGGGCCTCCCCCACACCACAGTGGGGCTCTCCCCCACGGACCCCCAGGATCCCCCCCACACCACAGCAGGACTCCTCCCCACACTACAGCAGGACTCCTCCCCACACCAGTCGGACTCCTCCACACAGTACCCTCCCCCACACTACAGTAGGACCCTCCACCACACTACAGTAGGACTCCTCCCCACACTACAGTAGGACTCCTCCTCCACCACTACAGTAGGGACTCCTCCCCCACACAGTAGGACTCCTCCAGACCTCCCCACACTACAGCAGGACTTCTCCCCACACTACAGTAGGATTCTCCCCTCACACCACAGGACTCCTCACCCCATAGGACCTCCCCACACTACAGTAGGACTCCTCCACCCACACTCCTCCCACACTACAGTAGGGCCCCCCCACACTATATTTGACGGTCTAAGTTCTATATTTGTATTAGATTTCTCCGGGGCGCTCTTTTGGGCCAGCCACCAAATGAAAGAAAAATACGGGTTAGGGGCTACGACCTGTGTGGGTTGGGGGGTAGGGGGTGGGAGAGGGGGTGGGATAGGTGGAGAGAAATTAAATGACATAGGGAAGGCGCTGTAAAACCCCCACGCCATTTTTTCTTTTGTTTTCCCCATTTTTTTCGTTTTAGTTCGTTTTAATTTTTTTTACGCTGTCCGTTCGCATTTATAAATATTTTTTAGGGCACCAACCACCTCACCAGTCCACATGTCACCAACTACCCCACACGTCATCAACCAATCCACTAGTCACCCTCACAAATAATCCACCCTTGCGGTTAAGCCCGGGTCAGCAGGTGCCTCCTAGCCCCATATAACAAGACGGTGGTACCAGTTCATCAGGTCACCGTGAGTAGATTTAGGAAGTTGTATTTATTTTCTGAACCTTTCTATTGATAATTCACCTGTTATTGTTTATATTAGTTAATTAAAGGTGATGTATATAGTGTAGTGTGGGTGAGGTCAAGACACGCTATATCAAGTACTTAGAGTATAACTGAATTTTCCCATAAGTTATAAACTATCAATGGCAACTGTGGCAGCTCTTGTGTAAAACTCTACGGTAAATGTTATTAATGACAACACTGAAGTAACAATACCTAGAATACGTACTACGTTATTTTCACCACATTATCATCCATAAAACAACTAAATAAACTTATAATTTGGTAATATGACGCCAAAAAATGTCCAATATTTTCACACATTGAGGTATTACTTTCTGGTGTGATAACTGAGACCTACTTTCATTTCAAACATTACTTGTCAACATTGGTACGATAAATTTAGCCTTGGAGCACATTGTTAATACACCTTATAACTGTATTGGTGTAAATAATTAAGACACCAGGTTATATGGTTGTCTCACCAAGATTTATTCCCTGTTCCGCGTGGTAATGGAATGTTCACCCTCCTTCTGGTTCTTTCCTTGAACCTCATGACTTAACCTTACAGCTTAATTTCTTAGCTTAACGTCACTGTTTAACCTCATAGTTAACCTTACAGCTTAATTTCTTAGCTTAACGTCACTGTTTAACCTCATAGCTTAACCCTACAGTTTATCTTCATAGCTTAACCTTACAGCTTAATCTCATAGCTTAACCTTACAGCTTCATCTCACAGCTTAACCTCACTGATTAACCCCATAGTTTAACCCTACAGTTTATCTTCACAGCTTAACTTTACAGCTTAATCTCACAGTTTAACCTCACTGATTAACCTCATAGTTTAACCGTACAGTTTATCTTCACAGCTTAACCTTACAACTTAATCTCACAGCTTAACTTTACAGCTTAATCTCACAGCTTAACCTCACTGATTAACCTCATAGTTTAACCCTACAGTTTATCTTCACAGCTTAACCTTACAACTTAATCTCACAGCTTAACATTACAGCTTAAACTCATAACTTAACCTCCCAAACCCCGAGAACCCTCAGAGCTTAACCTCACAACTCGACCTCACCAATAACCTCATACCTTAACCTCACAAATTAATCCAACAACTTAACCTCGCACTTTAACCTCACTGCTCTTAACTGACTGCCAGGTGTTGATATTTAATGTGTTTATATATAGTAATGTACTTCTTATTAATTTACATATTGTTTCCTATACACATTACTGCTAGCTAATGTATATAGTAGCGATATAAAATTTGATATCCCCAATAATAAAACAAAGCTGTTTAAATTATATACATTAGGTGGCGTTAATGTGTATAGGAATGTACATGTAAATTAATGAGCGATACATTACTATATATAAACAAACTCTCTAAGAATAAACAGATGGCAGCCAGGCAATTAAAAAAATAATTAAAACAAATTGAGGTAATTTTTATCAAAACGGAAGTCATTACGTAGGTCAATTTAGCGGTAAATGCCAGCAAAGCCTTTTAGGACACTTTAATCTTACGGTATTCAATTTTTTTAATATAACTTTATTAAATTGATTTGTTCGTGTTTGTCTAGTAACATAAGACCTGACTTTAACTTGTGCTAATGTTATAATGTCGGTTTACTCTAAGGACGTATTTCCTGAACATATTAAACATAAACTGAGCCTAATAAATCGTATTTTTTCCCATTATTGTGAAAGTGTCTGTATCTTGGAGTCTAATTGGTCGTTTCTCGAACCGTAATCAGGGATCCCAGACTGTCGAATTTTCGTCTCCTTGTGGAAATTTTAAACCCTCGAAATTCAAGTGTGTGAGGAACCTGGTCCAGATCTACATAATGTAACTTGTCTGATAAGTATTATTATTATTATTATTATTATTATTATTATTATTATTATTATTATTATTATTATTATTATTATTATTATTATTATTATTATTAATAGCAGAATCGCTGCCCTCCGGGCGGCTCATCTGCTAGGCCACGGTAGGACGCCACCCTCCGGGAGGCTCCACATATGTCTCACTGTTCAGTCCCCAAAACTTCTTCTCTTATTATTTTATTGTCAAATCATCACTACATATAACACCAACCATCATCACTACATATAACACCATCCATCATTACTACATATAACAACTGCCCATAATCACTACATATAACACCACCCATCATCACTACATATAACACCATCCATCATCACTACATATAACACCACCCATCATCACTACATAACACCATCCATCATCACTACATAAAACAACATCCATCATCACTACATAACATCCATCATCACTACATACGCACCACCCATCACTAACACCACTACTACCACCATCATCACCACCACCGCTACTCACCACCACTCCTCTCAACACACCATCACCATCACACCACACCACCACCCAGTCTCCCCACCACCACCACTATCACCACAAACATGCCTTATCACCACCACCGCCACCGTCACCACCACCACTACATATAAATAAATATCCAACACTACTCACATATAAATAAACATCCATCATTACTACATATAACACCATCCATCTTCACTACATATAACACCATCGATCATCACTACATATAACAACATGCATCATCACTACATATAACACCATCGATCATCACTACATATAACAACATCCACTTACCACTACATATAACACCATCCATCAATACCATATGTCAAACATCCATCATCACTAAGCATATAACACCATCCATCATCACTAAGCATATAACAACATCCATCAATACCATATAACACCATCCATCATCACTCAAGCATATAACACCATCCATCATCTACATATAACACCATCAGATCATCACATATAACACCATCCATCATCACTACATATAAATAATTCATCCATCATCACTACATATAACACCATCCATCATCACTACATATAACACCATCCATCATCACTACATATACACCCATCCATCAATACCAAGCATATAACACCATCCATCATCACTACATATAACACCATCCATCAATACTAAAGGCACACCATCCATCATCACTACATATAACACCATCCATCATCACTACATATAACATCATCCATCATCAATACAACAACATCCATCATCACTCACATATAACACCACATCCATCATCACTACATATAACACCATCCATCAATACATATAACACCATCCACCACTACATAACACCCTAACCACCATCACTACATATAACACCATCCATCATCAATACATATAACACCATCCATCATCATCACTACATATAACACCATCAATACCACATATATAACAAATATCCATCATCATCACTACATATAACATCATCCATCATCACATATAACATCATCCATCATCACTACATATAACACCATCCATCATCACTACATATAACACCATCCATCAATACTACATATAACACCATCCATCATCACCACATATAACACCATCCATCATCACTACATATAAATAATTCATCCTCAATACTACATATAACACCATCCATCATCACTACATATAACACCATCCATCAATACATATAACACCATCCATCACTACATATAACACCATCCATCACACACATATAACACCATCCATCATCACTTCACATAAAACAACATCCATCATCACTACATATAACACCATCCATCATCACCAAGCATATAGCACCACCCATCACTCACCATCACTACCACCACCATCATCACCACCACCACTACCACCACCACCATCATTACCACCCACCATCATTACCACCACCACCACACCACACTACTATCACCCAGTCTCCTACCACCACCACTATCACCACAAACATGCTGCTATCACCACCACTCACCACCGTCACACCCACCACTACATATAACACCATCCATCATCACTACATATAACACCATCCATCATCACTACATATAACAACATTCCATCATCACTACATATAACACCATCCATCATCACTACATATAACACCATCCATCATCACTACATATAACACCATCCATCATCACTACATATAACACCATCCATCTTCAC
>NW_024747478.1:0-16988 GCF_018991925.1 Homarus americanus
GTATAACAAAGTCCCTGATCGAGTATAACAAAGTCCCCTGATCGAGTTTAACAAAGGCCCTTGATCGAGTATAACAAAGTCCCCTGTCAGAATAACAAAGGCCCTCATCGAGTTTAACAAAGGCCCTCATCGAGTATAACAAAGTTCCCTGGTCGAGTATAACAAACTCCCTTTGGTCGAATATAACAAAGTCCCTGATCGAGTATAACAAAGTTCCCTGGTCGAGTATAACAAACTCCCTTGGTCGAATATAACAAAGTCCCCTGATCGAGTATAACAAAGTCCCCTGTTCGAGTATAACAAAGTCCTGTGAACGATTATAAAAAGGCCCCTGATCAAGTATAACAAAGCCCCTGATCGAATATAACAAAGGCGCCTGAACGAGTATAACAAAGTTCCCTGATCGAGTATAACAAAGCCCCTTTGAGCATAACAGTACCCTCACCGAGTAAAACAAAGTCCCTGGTCGAGTATAACAAAGTCCCTGATCGAGTATAACAAAGGCCCATGATCGAGTATAACAAAATTTCCCTGATAGAGTATAACAAAGCCCCTGATTGAGTATAACAAAGTAGTCCTATCGAGAATAACTAAGTCCCCTGATAGAGTATAACAAAGCCCACTGATCAAGTATAACAAAGGCCCCAGATCGAGTATAACAAAGTCCCTTGTCGAGTATAACAAAGTCCCCTGAACGAGTATAACAAAGGCCCTGATCGAGTATAACAAAGGACCCTAAAAGTGTATAACAATGTCCCTTGATCGAGTATAACAAAGCCCCCTCATCGAGTATATCAAAGTCCCCTGAGGATTACCAAGTCCTGATCGAGTATAACAAAGTCCCCTGATCGAGTATAACAAAGTCTCCTGATCGAGTATAACAAAGTCCCCTGATCGAGTATAACAAAGGCCTTGATCGAGTATAACAGCCCCTCATCGAGTATAACAAAGTCCCTGATCGAGTATAAGAAAGTCCCCTGATCGAGTATATCATACTCCCGATTATAACAAAGCCCCCTCAACAAGTATAACAAAGGCCCCAGATCGAGTATAACAAAGTCCCTTGTCGAGTATAACAAAGTCCCCTGAACGAGTATAACAAAGGCCCCTGATTGAGTATAACAAAGGCCCCTAAAAGTGTATAACAATGTCCCCTGATCGAGTATAACAAAGCCCCCTCATCGAGTATATCAAAGTCCCCTGATCGAGGATAACAAAGTCCTTGATTGAGTATAACAAAGTCCCCTTATCGAGTATAACAAAGCCCCCTTATCGAGTATAACAAAGTCCCCTGATCGAGTTTAACAAAGTCCCCCTAATCGAGTATAACAAAGTCCCTGGTCGATATAACAAACTCCCCTGGTCGAGTATATAACAAAGTCACCCTGATCGAGTAGCGCAACAAAGTCCCTGATCGAGTATAACAAAAGTCCTCCTGCCTGGAGTATATCAAAGTCCCCTGATCGAGTATAACAAAGGCCCCTGATCGAGTATAACAAAGTCCCCTGGTCGAGAATAACAAAGGTCCCTTATCGAGTTTAACAAAGGCCTCTCATCGAGTATAACAAAGTCCCATGATCGAGTATAACAAAGTCCCCTGTTCGAGTATAACAAAGTCCCCTGAACGATTATAACAAAGGCCCCTGACAAGTATAACAAAGCTCCCTGATCGAATATAACAAAGCCGCCTAAACGAGTATAACAAAGGCCCCTGATTGAAAATAACAAAGTTCCCTGATCGAGTATAACAAAGCCCCCTCATTGAGTATAACAAAGTCCCCCTTATCGGGAATAACAAAGTCCCCTGATCGAGTATAACAAAGCCCCCTCATCAAGTATAACAAAGGCCCCTCACCGATTATAACAAAGTCCCCTGTTCGAGTATAACAAAGTCCCCTGATCGAGTATAACAAAGCCCCATGATCGAGTATAACAAAATTTCCCTGATCGAGTATAACAAAGCCCCCTGATTGAGTATAACAAAGTCCCCCTTATCGAGAATAACTAAGTCCCCTGATAGAGTATAACAAAGCCCCCTGATCAAGCATAACTAAGGCCCCAGATCGAGTATAACAAAGTCCCTTGTCGAGTATAACAAAGTCCCCTAAACGATTATAACAAGGGCCCCTGATCGAGTATAACGAAGGACCCTAAAAGTGTATAACAATGGAGTATAACAAAGCCCCCTCATCGAGTTTAACAAAACCCCCTGATCGAGTATAAAAAAGCCCCTGGTCGAGTATAACAAAGTCCCCTGCTCGAGTATAATAAAGTCGAATGATCGAGTATAACAAAGTCCCCTGATCGAGTATAACTAAGTCCCCTGATCAAGTATAACAAAGGACCCTAATGGCGTATAACAAAGTCCCAAGATCGCGTATAACAAATTCTCCTAATCGAGTATAACAAAGTCCCCTGATCGAGTATAACAAAGTACCCTGATCAAGTATAGCAAGGTGCCCTGATCGAGAATAACAAAGTCCCCTGATCGAGTATAACAAAGTCCACGTATCGAGTATAAGAAAGGCACCTGACCGAATATAACAAAGTCCCGAGTCGAGTAAAACAAACACCCCTGATTAAGTATAACAAAGCCCCCTGATCGAGTATAACAAAGTCCCCTGATCGAGTATAACAAAATTCCCTGATCGAGTATAACAAAGTCCCCTGATCGAGTATTACAAAGTCTCCTGATCGAGTAAAACAAACACCCCTGGTCGAGTATAACAAAGTCCCCTGATAGATTATAACAAAGCCCCCTGATCGAGTATAACAAAGTCCCCTGATCGAGTATAACTAAGTGCCCTAATCGAGCATAACTAAGTCCCCTGATCGAGTATAACAAAGGACCCTCATGGAGTATAAAAAAGTCCCAAGATCGAGTATAACAAAGTCCTCTGATCGAGTATAACAAAACCCCGATCGAACATAACAATGTCCCGTCATCGAGTATAACAAAGCCCCCTGATCGAGTATAAGAAAGGCACCTGATCGAATATAACAATGTCCCTAGTCGAGTATATGCAAAGTCCCCAGATCGAGTATAACAAAGTTCCCAGATCGAGTATAACAAAGTTCCCAGATCGAGTATAACAAAGCCCCCTGGTAGAGTATAACAAACCCCCTCATCGAGTATAAAAAAGCCCCCTGGTCGATTATAACAAAGTCCGCGGATCGAGTACAACAAAGTCACCTTATCGAGAATAACAAAGTCCCCTGATCGAGTATAACAAAGCCCCCTAATCGAGTATACCAAAGCCCATGATCGAGTAAAAAAAAGTCCCTGATCGAGTATAACAAAGTCCATTGATCGAGTATAACAAAGTCCCCTGATCGAGTATAACAAAGCCCCCTCATCGAGTTTAACAAAACCCCCTGATCGAGTATAAAAAAGCCCCCTGGTCGAGTATAACAAATTCCCCTAAACGAGTATAATAAAGTCCCATGATCGAGTATAACAAAGGCCCCTGATCGAGTATAACAAAGTACCCTGATCGAGTATAACAAAGTGCCCTGATCGAGAATAACAAAGTGCCCTGATCGAGTTTAACAAAGTCCCCTTATCGAGTATAACAAAGTCCACTAATCGAGTATAAGAAAGGCACCTTACCGAATATAACATAGTCACGAGTCGAGTAAAACAAACACCCCTCATTGAGTATAACAAAGCCCCCTGATCGAGTATAACAATGTCCCCTGATCGAGTATAACAAAGTCCCCTGATCGTGTATAACAAAGTCCCCTGATCGAGTATAACAAAGTCCCCTGATCGAGTAAAACAAAGCCCCTCTTCGTGTATAAGAAAGTCCCCTGGTCGAGTATAACAATGTCCCTGATCGAGAATAACAAAGCCCCATCATCGAGTATAACTAATTCACCGAATCGAGAATAACTAAGTCCCCTGATCGAGTATAACAAAGTCCCCTTATCGAGTAAAACAAACACCCCTCATCGAGTATAACAATGTCCCCTGATCGAACATACAATGTCCCGTCATCGAGTATAACAAAGCCCCCTGATCGAGTATAAGAAAGGCACCTGATCGAATATAACAATGTCCCGTCATCGAGTATAACAAAGCCCCCTGATCGAGTATAAGAAAGGCACCTGATCGAATATAACAATGTCCCTAGTCGAGTATAACAAAGTCCCCTGATCGAGTATGACAAACCCCCTCATCGAGTATAAAAAGCCCCTTGGTCGAGTATAACAAAGTCCGCAGATCGAGTACAACAGTGTCACCTTATCGAGAATAACAAAGTCCCCTGATCGAGTATAAGAAAGCCCCCTGATCGAGTATACCAATGCCCATGATCGAGTATAAAAAAGTCCCCTGATCGAGTATAACAAAGTCCCCTGATCGAGAATAACAAAGTCCCCTGGTCGTGTATAACAAAGTCCCCTGGTCGAGTATTACAAAGTCCCCTGATCGAGTATAGCAAAGCCCCCTCATCGAGTTTAATAAAACCCCCCTGATCGAGTATAAAAAAGCCCCCTGGTCGAGTATAACAAAGTCCCAAGATCGCGTATAACAAAGTCTCCCGATCGAGTATAACAAAGTGCCATGATCGAGAATAACAAAGTCCCCTGATCGGGTTTAACAAAGTCCCCTTATCGACTACAATAAAGCCCCTGATCGAGTATAACAAAGTCCCCTGATCGAGTATAACAAAGTCCCAATATATAAATAAAGACCGATCGAGACATAACAAAGCCCTCATCGAGCTTAACAAAACTCCCCACTGAGGGCAATACAATTCTGGTCGAGTATATATCAAAGTCCTTGTAGAGCATAACAAAGTCCCTGGTCGAGTATAACAAAGTCCCCTGGTAGAGTATAACAAAGTCCCCTAATCGAATATAACAATGTCCCTAGTCGAGTATATACAAAGTCCCTAGATCGAGTATTACAAAGTCCCCAGATCGAGAATAACAAAGTCCCCTGATCGAGTATAACAAACCCCCTCATCGAGTATAAAAAAGCACCCTGGTCGAGTATAACAAAGTCCCCAGATCGAGTACAACAAAGTCACCTGATCGAGAATAACAATGTCCCATGATCGAGTATAAAAAAGCCCCCTGATCGAGTATACCAAAGCCCATGATCGAGTATAAAAAAGTCCCCTGTTCGAGTATAACAAAGTCCCCTGATCGAGTATAACAAAGTCCCCTGGTCGTGTATAACAAAGTCCCCTGGTCAAGTATTTCAAAGTCCCCTGATCGAGTATAACAAAGCCCCCTCATCGAGTTTAACAAAACCCCCTTATCGAGTATAAAAAAGCCCCCTGGTCGAGTATAACAAAGTCCCAAGATCGCGTATAACAAAATCTCCTGATCGAGTATAACAAAGTCCCCTCATTGAGTATAACAAAGTGCCCTGATCGAGTATAACAAAGTGCCCTGATCGAGAATAACAAAGTCCCCTGATTGAGTTTAACAAAGTCCCTTTATCGAGTACAATAAAGCCCCTGATCGAGTATAACAAAGTCCCATGATCGAGTATAACAAAGTCCCATTATCGAGTATAACACAGGCCCCTGATCGAGTATAACGAAGTCCCCTGATCGCTTATAACTAAGTCCCCTGATCGAGTATAACAAAGGACCCTAATGGCGTATAACAAAGTCCCAAGATCGATTATAATAAAGTACCTTGATTGAGTATAACAAAGTCCCCTGAACGAGAATAACAAAGTCCCCTGATCGAATATAACAAAGTCCACTTAACGAGTATAACAAAGTCCCCTGATTCAGTATAACAAAGTCCCCTGATTCAGTATAACAAAGGCCCCTAATGGAGTATAACAAAGGTCCCTGATCGAGTATAACAAAGTCCCCTTATCGAGTATAATAAAGCCCATGATCGAGTATAACAAAGTCCCCTGATCGAGTATAACAAAGACCCCTGATCGAGTATAACAAAGTCCCATTATCGAGTATAACAAAGGCCCCTGATCGAGTATAACAAATGCCCCTGGTCGAGTATAACAAAGTCCCCTGATCGAGGATAACAAAGTCCCCTGGTCGAGTATAAGAAAGTCCCCTGGTCGAGTATAACAAAGTCCCCTGATCGAGTATAACAAAGTCCCCTGGTCGAGTATAACAAAGTCCCCTGATCGAGTATAACAAAGCCCTCTGATCGAGTATAACAAAGTCCCCTGATCGAACATAACAATGTCCCGTCATCGAGTATAACAAAGCCCCCTGATCGAGTATAAGAAAGGCACCTGATCGAATATAACAATGTCCCTAGTCGAGTATATACAAAGTCCCCAGATCGAGTATAACAAAGTCCCCAGATCGAGTATAACAAAGTCCCCTGATCGAGAATAACCAACCCTCTCACCGAGTATAAAAAAGCCCCCTGGTCGAGTATAACAAAGTCCGCAGATCGAGTACAACAAAGTCACCTTATCGAGAATAACAAAGTCCCCTGATCGAGTATAACAAAGCTCCCTCATCGAGTATACCAAAGCCCATGATCGAGTATAAAAAAGTCTCCTGATCGAGTATAACAAAGTCCCCTGATCGAGTATAACAAAGTCCCTTGGTCGTGCATAACAAAGCCCCCTGGACGAGTATAACAAAGTCCCCTGGTCGAGTATAATAAAGTCCCATGATCGAGTATAACAAAGGCCCCTGATCGAGTATAACTAAGTCCCCTGATCGAGTTTAACAAAGTCCCCTTATCGAGTACAATAAAGCCCCTGATCGAGTAAAAGAAGGTCCCCTGATCGAGTATAACAAAGTCCCATTATCGAGTATAACAAAGGCCCCTGATCGAGTATAACAAAGTCCCCTGATCGAGTATACTAAAGTCCCCTGATAGAGTATAACAAACTCCGCTGATCGAGTATAACAAAGCCCCCTGATCGAGTATAACAAAGTCCCCTGGTCGAGTAAAACAAAGTCCCCTGGCCGAGTATAACAAAGACCCCGCGATCGAGTATAACAAAGCCCCCTCATCGAGTTTAACAAAACCCCCTGATCGAGTATAAATAAGGCCCCTGGTCGAGTATAACAAAGTCCCCTGGTAGAGTATAACAAAGTCCCCTGATCGAGTATAACAACCACCCCTGATCGAGTATAACAAATTCCCCTGATCGAATATAACAATGTCCCTAGTCGAGAATATACAAAGATCCCAGATCGAGTATTACAAAGTCCCCAGATCGAGAATAACAAAGTCCCCTGATCGAGTATAACAAACCCCCTCATCGAGTATAAAAAAGCCCCCTGGTCGAGTATAACAAAGTCCGCAGATCAAGTACAACAAAGTCACCTTATCGAGAATAACAATGTCCCCTGATCGAGTATAACAAAGCCCCCTGATCGAGTATACCAAAGCCCATGATCGAGTATAAAAAAGTCCCTGATCGAGTATAACAAAGTCCCCTGATCGAGTACAACAAAGTCCCCTGGTCGTGTAATACAAAGTCCCCTGGTCGAGTATTACAAAGTCCCCTGA
This sequence comes from Homarus americanus, assembly GCF_018991925.1. NCBI lineage: Eukaryota > Metazoa > Arthropoda > Malacostraca > Decapoda > Nephropidae > Homarus > Homarus americanus. Next base: position 7,468 of record NW_024747478.1, read on the forward strand.
TCGAGTATAACAAAGCCCCCTCATCGAGTTTAACAAAACCCCCTTATCGAGTATAAAAAAGCCCAATGGTCGAGTATAACAAAGTCCCAAGATCGCGTATAACAAAGTCTCCTGATCGAGTATAACACAGTCCCCTGATTGAGTATAACAAAGTGCCCTGATCGAGTATAACAAAGTCCCCTGATTGAGTTTAACAAAGTCCCTTTATCGAGTACAATAAAGCCCTTGATCGAGTATAACAAAGTCCCCTGATCGAGTATAACAAAGTCCCATTATCGAGTATAACAAAGGCCCCTGATCGAGTATAACAAAGTCCCCTGATCGAGTATACCAAAGTCCCCTGATAGAGTATAACAAACTCCGCTGATCGAGTATAACAAAGCCCCCTGATCGAGTATAACAAAGTCCCCTGGTCGAGTAAAACAAAGTCCCCTGGCCGAGTATAACAAAGACCCCCGATCGAGTATAACAAAGCCCCCTCATCGAGTTTAACAAAACCCCCTGATCGAGTATAAATAAGGCCCCTGGTCGAGTATAACAAAGTGCCCTGGTAGAGTATAACAAAGTCCCCTGATCGAGTAAAACAACCACCCCTGATCGAGTATAACAAATTCCCCTGATCGAATATAACAATGTCCCTAGTCGAGTGTATACAAACTCCCTAGATCGAGTATTACAAAGTCCCCAGATCGAGAATAACAAAGTCCCCTGATCGAGTATAACAAACCCCCTCATCAGGTATAAAAAAGCCCCCTGGTCGAGTATAACAAAGTCCGCAGATCGAGTACAACAAAGTCACCTGATCGAGAATAACAATGTCCCCTGATCGAGTATAACAAAGACCCCTGATCGAGTATACCAAAGCCTATGATCGAGTATAAAAAAGTCCCCTGATCGAGTATAACAAAGTCCCCTGATCGAGTATAACAAAGTCCCCTGGTCGTTTATAACAAAGTCCCCTGGTCAAGTATTACAAAGTCCCCTGATCGAGTATAACAAAGCCCCCTCATCGAGTTTAACAAAAGCCCCTTATCGAGTATAAAAAAGCCCCCTGGTCGAGTATAACAAAGTCCCAAGATCGTGTATAACAAAGTCTCCTGATCGAGTATAACAAAGTCCCCTGATTGAGTATAACAAAGTGCCTTGATCGAGTATAACAAAGTGCCCTGATCGAGAATAACAAAGACCCCTGATTGAGTTTAACAAAGTCCCTTTATCGAGTACAATAATGCCCCTGGTCGAGTATAACAAAGTCAACTGATCGAGTATAAATAAGGCCCCTGGTCGAGTATAACAAAGTCCCCTGGTCGAGTATAACAAAGTCCCATGATCGAATATAACACAAGCCCCTTATCGAGTATATCAAAGGCCCCTGGTCGAGTATAACAAAATCCCCTGATCGAGTATAACAAAGTCCCCTAATCGAGTATAACAAAGTCCCCTGATCGAGTAAAACAGACACCCCTGATCGAGTTTAACAAAACCCACTGATCGAGTATAACAAATTTCTCTCATCGAGTTTAACAAAACCCCCTGATCGAGTATTAAAAAGCCCCTGGTCGAGTATAACAAAGCCCCTGATCGAGTATAACAAAGTCCCCTAATCGAGTATAACTAAGTGCCATAATCGATATAACAAAGGACCCTAATGCCGTATAACAAAGTCCCAAGATCGAGTATAACAAAATCCCCTGATCGAGTATAACAAAGTCCCCTGGTCGAGTATAACAATGTCCCCTGGTCGAGTATAACAAAGTCCCCTAATCGAGCATAACTAAGTCCCCTGATCGAGTATAACAAAGGACCCTAATTGAGTATAACAAAGTCCCCTGGTCGAGTATAACAAACTCCCCTGGTCGAGTATAAAAAAGTCCCGTCATCGAGTATAACAAAACCCCTGATTGAGAATAACAATGTCCCCAGATCGAGTATAACAAAGTCCCCTGATCGAGAATAACAAACCCCCTCATCGAGTATAATAAAGCCCCCTGGTCGAGTATAACAAAGTCCGCAGATCGAGTACAACAAAGTCACCTTATCGAGAATAACAAAGTCCCCTGATCGAGTATAACAAAGCTCCCTCATCAAGTATACCAAAGCCCATGATCGAGTATAACAAAGCCCCCTGATTGAGAATAACAATGTCCCCAGATCGAGTATAACAAAGTCCCTTGATCGAGAATAACAAACCCCCTCATCGAGTATAAAAAAGCCCCCTGGTCGAGTATAACAAAGTCCGCAGATCGAGTACAACAAAGTCACCTTATCGATAATAAAAAAGTCCTCTGATCGAGTATAACAAAGTCCCCTGATCGAGTATAACAAAGTCCCGTCATCGAGAATAACAAAGCCCCCTGATTGAGAATAACAATGTCCCCTGATCGAGTATAACAAAGCCCCCTGATCGAGTATACCAAAGCCCATGATCGAGTATAAAAAAGTCCCCTCATCGAGTATAACAAAGTCCCCAGATCGAGTATAACAATGTCCCCTCATCGAGTATAACAATGCCCCCTCATCGAGTATAAATATGCCCCCTGGTCGAGTATAACAAAGTTCCTGATAAAGTATAACAAAGCCCTCTGATCGAGTAGAACAAAGCCCCCTCATCGAGTATAAAAAAGCCCCCTGGTCGAGTATAACAAAATCCCCTGGTCGAGTATAACAAACTCCCATGATCGAGTATAATAAAGCCCATAAATGAGTATAACAAAGTCCCCTAATCGAGTATAACAAAGGCCCCTGATCGAGTATGACAAAGTCCCATTATCGAGTATAACAAAGTCCCAATATCGAGTATAACAAAGCCCTCAGATCGAGTATAACAAAGTCCGCTGATCGATTACAACAAAGTCACCTCATCGGTTATAACAAAGTCCCCTGAACGAGTATAACAAAGCCCCCTGGTCGAGTATAACAAAGTCCCTGATCAAGTATAACAAAGCCCTCTGATCGAGTAGAACAAAGCCCCCTCATCGAGTATAAAAAAGCCCCCTGGTCGACTATAAAAAATCCCCTGGTCGAGTATAACAAAGTCCCATGATCGAGTATACCAAAGGCCCCGAATCAAGTATAGCAAAGGCCCCTGGTCAAAAATAACAAAGTCCGCTGATCGAGTATAACAAAGCCCCCTGATCGAGTATAGCAAAGTCCCCTGGTCGTGTATAACAAAGTCCCCTGATCGAGTATAACAAAGTCCCTTGATCGAGTATAACAAAGTCCCCTGATCGCTTATAACTAAGTCCCCTGATCGAGTATAACAAAGGACCCTAATGGGGTATAACAAAGTCCCAAGATCGAGTATAACAAAGAACCCTGATCGAGTATAACAAAGTCCCCTGATCGAGAATAACAAAGTCCCCTGATCGAGTATAACAAAGTCCACTGAACGAGTATAACAAAGTCCCCTGATTCAGTATAACAAAGTCCCCCGATTCAGTATAACAAAGGCCCCTGATCGAGTATAACAAAGTCCTCTTATCGAGTATAATAAAGCCCAAGATCGAGTATAACAAAGTCCCCTGATCGAGGATCACAATGTCCCCTGGTCGAGTATAACAAAGTCCCCTGATCGTGCATAACTAAGTCACCTGATCGAGTATAACAAAGGACCCTAATGAAGTATAACAAAGTCCCAATATCGAGTATAACAAAGTCCTCTGATCGAGTAAAACAAAGTCCCCTAATTGAATATAACAATGTCCTCTAATCGAGCATAACAAAGTCCCCTGATCGAGTATAACAAAGTCCCCTAATCGAGTATAAGAAAGCCCCCTCGTCGAGTAAAACAAAGCCCCCTCATCAAGTATGAAAAAGCCCCCTTGTCGAGTATAACAATGTCCCCTGGTCGATAATAACAAAGTCCCATGATCGAGTATAACAAAGGCCTCGAAACGAGTAAAAAAAAGGCCCCTCGTCGAAAATAACAAATTCCCCTGATCGAGGATAACAAAGTCCCCTGGTCGAGTAAAACAAAGTCCCCTGATCGTGTATAACTAAGTCACCTCATCGAGTATAAAAAAGGACCCTAATGAAGTATAACAAAGTCCCAAGATCGTGTATAACAAAGTCCTCTGAACTAGTATAACAAAGACCCCTGATCGAGTAAAACAAAGTCCCCGATCGAGTATAACAAAGTTCCCTGATCGAGAATAACAAGTCCGTCATCGAGTATAACAAAGCCCCTGATCCAGTATAAGCAAGGCCCCTGTTCAAGTAGTAAAAAGTCCCTGATCCCGGGTATAACAAATTCCCTGATCCTAGTATAACGAGTCCTCTGATCAGGTAAACCAAAGCCCCTGATCAGGTTAAACAAGTCCCCTGACCAAAAGAGTATAACCATTCCCTGAACAGAGTATAACAAAGTCCCCTGATCGAGAATAACAAAGTTCCCTAATCGAGTATAAGATTACCCCCTCGTCGAGAATAACAAAGCCCCCTCATCGAGTATAAAAAAGCCCCCTGGTCGAGTATAACAAAGTCCCCTGGTCGAGTATAACAAAGTCCCCTGAACGAGTATAACAAAGTCCTCTGATCGAGTAAAACAAAGTCCCCTGATCGAGTATAACAAAATCCCTGATCGAATATACAAAGTCCTCTGATCGAGTAAAACAAAGCCCCCTCATCGAGTATAACAAAGTCCCCTAATTGAGTATAACAATGTCCTCTAATCGAGCATAACAAAGTCCCGTGATCGAGAATAACAAAGTTCCCTAATCGAGTATAAGATTGCCCCCTCGTCGAGAATAACAAAGCCCCCTCATCGAGTATAAAAAAGCCCCGTGATCGAGTATAACAAAGTCCCCTGGTCGAATATAACAATGTCCCATGATCGAGTATAACAAAGGCCCCAAATCGAGTATAAAAAAGGCCCCTCGTCGAAAATAACAAATTACCCTGATCGAGTATAACAAAGTCCCCTGATCGATTATAACAAAGTCCCAAGATCGAGTATAATAAAGCCCCCTAGTCGAGTATAACAAAGTACTCTGAACGAGTATAACAAAGTCCCCTGATCGAGTAAAACAAAGTCCCCTGATCGAGTATAACAAATTCCCTGATCGAGTATAACAAAGTCCTCTGTTCGAGTAAAACAAAGCCCCCCTGATCGAGTTTAACAAAGTCCCCTAATTGAGTATAACAATGTCCTCTAATCGAGCATAACAAAGTCCCGTGATCGAGAATAACAAAGTTCCAATGTCCCTGATTCAGTATAACAAAGTCCTGATTCATTATAACAAAGTCCCTAATGGAGTATAACAAAGTCCCTTATCGAGTATATAATGCCCCTGATCGAGTATAACAAAGTCCCCTGATCGAGTATAACAAAGGCCCTGGTAGAAAATAACAAAGTCCCTGGTCGAGTATAACAAAGTCCCTGATCGAGTGTAACAAAGGCCCCGAATCGAGTATAGCAAAGGCCACTGGTTGAAAATAACAACAAAGTCCCCTGATCGAGATATACTAAAGTCCCCTGATCGAGTATAACAAAAGTCCCATGATCGAGTATAACAAAGCCCCAGATCGAGTATAAGAAAGTCCGATGATCGAGTATAACAAAGTCCCATGATCTAGTATAACAAAGTCCCCTGATCGAGTATAACAAAGTCCACTGGACGAGTATAAAATTTCCCTGATTCAGTATAACAAAGTCCCTGATTCAGTATAACAAAGTCCCCTAATGGAGTATAACAAAGTCCCATTATCGAGTATAATAAAGCCCTAATCGAGTATAACAAAGTCCCTGATCGAGTATAATAAAGACCCTGATCAAGTATATAACAGTCCCATGATCTAGTATAACAAAGTCCCTGGTCGAGGTATAACAAAGTCCCTGAACGAGTATAACAAAGTCCCTGATCGAGTAAAACAAAGTCCCTGATTGAGTATAACAAATTCCTGATCGAGTATAACAAAGTCCTCTGATCGAGTAAAACAAAGCCCCTGATCGAGTATAACAAAGTCCCCTAATTGAGTATAACAATGTCCTCTAATCGAGCATAACAAAGTCCCCTGATTGAGTATTACAAAGTCCCCTAATCGAGTATAAGAAAGCCCCGTCGTCGAGTATAACAAAGCCCCTGATCGAGCATAACAAAATCCCCTGATCGAGTAAAACACACACCCTTGATCGAGTATAACAAAGTCCCCTGATCGAGTATAACAAAGACCCCTGATCGAGTAAAACAAAGTCCCCTGATCGAGTATAACTATGGCCCCTGATCGAGTATAACAAAGGACCCTAATGGAGTATAACAAAGACCCAAGACGAGTATATAAAGCCCCTGATCGAGTGTAACAAAGTCCTGAACGAGTATAACAAACCCTAGGTCGAGTATATAACAAAGCCCCTTCATCGAATATAACAAAAGTCCCTCATCGAGTATATCAAAGACCCCTGAACGAGCATAACAAAATCCCCTGATCGAGTAAAACACCACCCTTGATCGAGTATAACAAAGTCCCCTGAACGAGAATAACAAAGACCCTATCGAGTATAACAAAGTACCTGATCGAGTATACCATCCCGATCAAACAAACCAAAAAACAACAAAAAACCACGAGTATAACAAGTCCCTCATCGAAACAACCCACTAACAAAGTCCCTATCGATATAAAAAGCCCTGTCGAGTATAACAAAGTCCGCTATCGAGTACAACAAAGCCTGATCGGTTATAACAAAGTCCCTTATCGAGAATAACAAAGTCCCCTGATCGAGTATAACAAACCCCTCATCGATTATAGCAAAGCCCATGATCGAGCATAAAAGTCCCCTGATCGAGTACTAGAAAGTCCCTTATCGAGTATAATAAAGCCCCTGATCGAGTATAACAAAAGTCCCTGATCGAGATATAACAAAGACCCTAATCGAGTATAACAAAGTCCCATTATCGAGAAAACAAAGTCCCTCATCGGGTATAACAAAGGCCCCTGGCCGAAAATAACAAAGTCCCTGGTCGAGTATAACAAAGTCCCATGATCGAGTATAACAAAGGCCCCGAATCGAGTATAGCAAAGGCCACTGGTCGAAAATAACAAAGTCCCCTGATCGAGTATATAAAGTCCCCACATATAGAAAGTCCATGATCGAGTATAACAAAGTCCCAAGATCGAGTATAACAAAGCCCCCAGATCGAGTATAAGAAAGTCCGATGATCGAGTATAACAAAGTCCCATGATCTAGTATAACAAAGTCCCTGATCGAAGTATAACAAAGTCCAATGAACGAGTATAAAAAAGATCGAAATTATAACAAAGTCCCTGGTCGAGAATAACAAAGTCCCCTTATCCAGAGGTATAACAATTGCTGGTGTTTGTTTATTTTTGATCGAGTGAACAGAGTCCCTCATCGGTATATCAGAGTCCCCTTAACAAGGAATAACAAAGTTCCCTGATCTGAGGTATAACAAGGCCCCTTTCGGTATAACAAAGTCTCATTATGAGTATAACAAATGTCCATGATCTAATTATAACAAAGTCCCTGATCGAGTATAACAAGGGCCCTGATCATGTGTCAAGGTCCTGGTGGGAGTATAACAAAGTCCCTGAACTGATTATAACAAAGGCCCTGATCAAGTATAACAAAGTTCCTGATCAGGTATAACAAGCCCCTAATTGAAAATAACATAGTCCCTGATCGATAAACAAAGTCCCCTGATCGAGGATAACAAGGTCCTGGTCGAGTTTAACAAAGGCCCTGATCCGAGAGTATAACAAAGTCCCTGGTCGATAACAAAAGTCGCCTGATGTGTAGCAAGGCCCTGATCCCAGGTATAACAAGGTTCCTGATCGATTATAAAAAGCCCCCTGATCTGAGTTCAACAGAGCCCTTATCGAAAGAATAGAAATCACCTGATCGAGTATAACAAGCCCCTGATCAAGTACAACAAGCCCCTGATCAGGTATAACAAAGTCCCCTTATCGAGAATAACAAAGTCCCCTGATCGAGTATAACAAAGCACCCTGATCCAAGTATAGCAAAGGCCCTGATCGAGTATAACTAAAGTCCTGGTCGAGGTATAACAAAGTCCCCTGATCGGAGTATAACAAAGGCCCTGATCGAGTATAACAAAGTCCATGATCGAGTATAAAAAAGTCCCTCATCGAATATATAAAGTCCCTGATCGAGTATAACAAGCCCCCTGATCGGAGTATAACCAGGCCCCTTATCTTGGATAACGAAGTCCCTGATCCGGGTATAAAAGCCCCTGATCCAAGTATAACAAAGTCCCTGATCGGAGTATAACAAAGGCCCTTATCGAGAATAACAAAGTCCCTGATCGAGTATAACAAGCTTCCCTGATCGGGTATAAGAAAGGCCCCTGATCGAGTATAACAAAAGTCCCCTGGTCGAGAATAACAAAGTCCTCTGTCGAGAGTATAACAAAGGCCCCCTGATCAGGTATGACAAAGTTCCTGATCGGGTATAACAGAGCCCCTCATCGATATATCAAAGTCCCCCTTATCGAGAATAACAAAGTCCCCTGATCGGAGTATAACAAAGCGCCTGATCAAGTATAACAAAGGCTCCATCAGGTAAACAAAGTCCAGGTCGAGTATAACAAGTCCCTGATCAGAGTATAACAAAGGCCCTGATCGAGTATAACAAAGGCCCCTGATCGAGTATAACAAAAGTCCCTGATCTGAGTATAACAAAGCCCTCTCGTCGAGTAAAACAAAAGTCCCTAGTCCATTATATCAAAATTCTCACCGGGTTATAATAAAGTTCACGGTCGGTTAACTAAAGCCCTCTGGGGTATAACAAAGTCCTCTGATCGATTATAGGAATCCCTGATCGGGTATAACAAAGGCCTGATCAGGTATACAAAAGGCCCCTCATCGAGTATAACAAGAGTCCCATGATCGGTATAAAAGAATCTCATCAGATATAACAAAGTCCTGTAAGTATAACAAATTCCTGATCGAGTAGAACAAAGTCCCTCATCGGGTATAAAAAGGCCCTCATCTAGGTATAACAAAGAGTCCATGATCGAGAATAACAAAAGTCCTCATCGAATATAACAAAGTCCCTGATAGAGTATAAAGCCCTAATCGGCAAAGCCCCTGATCGGGCATAATAAAAAGCGCCTGATCGAGTATAGCAAGGCCCTGATCGAGTATAACAAGAGTTCCCTGATTGAGTAAACAAAACCCTAATTGAGTATAACAAGAGTCCCCTTATCGAGAATAACAATGTCCGCTGATTGAGTATAACAAGCCCTGATCCAAGTATAACAAAGGCCCTGATCGAGGTATAACAAAGTCTCCTGGTCCCTAACAAAGTCCCCTGATCGAGTATAACAAGTCCCTGATCTTGGTATAACAAGTCCCCTGATCGGAGTATAACAAAGTCCCTGATCGAGTATAACAAAGTTCCTGATCGAGTATAACAAAGCCCTTGATTGAGTATAACAAAGTCCCATGATCGAGGTATAACAAAGTCCCTGATCTGAGTATAACAAAGGCCTCATCATGAGTTTAACAAGGCCCTGATCGGGTATAGCAAAGTCACCTGGTTGAGT
>NW_024747479.1:0-11414 GCF_018991925.1 Homarus americanus
ACTGCCTCACACGCCTGTTCTCACGCATTTGTGAATAAGTTACCCTTTATGTATAGAACTAAACAAATAATGTAAATGAAATACTGTGTAACATTCAGTGCCATAATATCCTGACAACGGGGGTTAATTATTATGACCCTTTGTAAACCCTACTCTGTAATCCTTTTGCGCTACCGCTCACAGGATGAGTGTGGGGTGCAAAATAAAGTAGCCGCTGCAAGCGGCAAAATCAATCAGAAAGCACAGTGACTCATATTTACGTCTTGATACGAGTAACCTTTATATTGTTCCACCTTAATTAAGAATCGAAGATAAAATGATACAACTTAGATATATCAACATCATCTCCCCCTCACCTTCCACCCTCCCCTCTCCTCCCCCTGCCCCTCTCTCCCGTGCCTCTCCTTTCCCACTCCTACTCCCCACCACCATAAGATATCAATGGTAAACTTTACAGCTACATATTTTATCAAGTCAACACAAAAACCTGTCCGCTTTTACGTCGATTTCCTTCCAAGTGGCATGTGAGTGGTGTTGACGGCCCCCGCGGGATTACTATTTAGGTATTCTGTATCGTGTACCTTAATCTGGGGATTATAGAAGGAGTTTAAATAGTACAGAAAGGGATTTAAGACGTTTAATTTACTCCCCAAAACAAAGAGAACATGTTGTAGGCTCTTCCATCTACAGGTAACGCCAGGTAAGGATATTTTCTAATGGATTATTCATTAGGTTCAACTAACTCCGATTCCCTTGAACGATTTTCTTTACCACTATCTTTTGTTTCTATGCCCGTGAAGCGTCGAGGTGCGTGTGTGTGTGTGTGTAACCTTTTTCCAGATATGAAGGTGAGATAAGTGTTGGTCAGGATGCCGTTGTTGCACCCCGCCCTACTGAAGGTGAGATAAGTGTTGGTCAGGATGCCGTTGTTGCACCCCGCCCTACTGAAGGTGAGATAAGTGTTGGTCAGAATGCCGTTGTTGCACCCCGCCCTACTGAAGGTGAGATAAGTGTTGGTCAGGATGCCGTTGTTGCACCTCGCCCTACTGAAGGTGAGATAAGTGTTGGTCAGGATGCCGTTGTTGCACCCCGCCCTACTGAAGGTGCGAGATAAAGTGTTGGTCAGGATGCCGTTTATTTGCCCGCCCTACTGAAGGCAGGATATAAGTGTTGGTCAGGTGGTTATTTTGCACCCCGCCCTACTGAAGGTGAGACAAAGTGTTGGTCGGGATACCATTGTTGCACCCCGCCCTACTGAAGGTGAAAAAGTGTTGGTCAGGATGCCGTTTGTGCACCCCGCCTACTGGAAAGGTGAGATAAGTGTTGGTCAGGATGCCGTTGTTGCACCCGCCCTACTGAAGGTGAGATAAGTGTTGGTCAGGGTGCCGTTGTTGCACCCGCCTACTGAAGGTGGATAAGTGTTGGTCCAGGATGCCGTTGTTGCACCCGCGCCTACTGAAGGTAAGAGATAAGTGTTAGGATGCCGTTGTTTGCACCCCGCCCTGCTGAAGGTGAAGGATAAAGTGTTGGTCAGGATGCCGTTATTTACCCGCCCTGCTGAGTGAGATATAAGTGTTGGTCAGGATGCCGTTGTTGCACCGCCCTACTGAAGGTGAGATAAGTGTTGGTCAGGATGCCGTTTGTTTGCCCCGCCACTGCTGAAGGTGAGATAAGTGTTGGTCAGGATGCCGTTGTTGCACCGCCCTACTGAAGGTGAGATAAGTGTTGGTCAGGATGCCGTTGTTGCACCCCGCCCTACTGAAGGTGAGATAAGTGTTGGTCAGGATGCCGTTGTTGCACCCCGCCCTACTGAAGGTGAGATAAGTGTTGGTCAGGATGCCGTTGTTGCACCCCGCCCTACTGAAGGTGAGATAAGTGTTGGTCAGGATGCCGTTGTTGCACCCCGCCCTACTGAAGGTGAGATAAGTGTTGGTCAGGATGCCGTTGTTGCACCCCGCCCTACTGAAGGTGAGATAAGTGTTGGTCAGGGATGCCGTTGTTGCACCCGCCCTACTGAAGGTGAGATAAAGTGTTGGTCAGGATGCCGTTGTTTGCACCCGCCCTACTGAAGGTGAGATAAGTGTTGGTCAGGATGCCGTTGTTGCACCCCGCCCTACTGAAGGTGAGATAAGTGTTGGTCAGGATGCCGTTGTTGCACCCCGCCCTACTGAAGGTGAGATAAGTGTTGGTCAGGATGCCGTTGTTTGCACCCCGCCCTACTGAAGGTGAGATAAGTGTTGGTCAGGATGCCGTTGTTGCACCCCGCCCTACTGAAAGGTGAGATAAGTGTTGGTCAGGATGCCGTTGTTGCACCCCGCCCTACCCCGCCCTACTGAAGGTGAGATAAGTGTTGGTCAGGATGCCGTTGTTGCACCCCGCCCTACTGAAGGTGAGATAAGTGTTGGTCAGGATGCCGTTGTTGTACCCCGCCCTACTGAAGGTGAGATAAGTGTTGGTCAGGATGCCGTTGTTGCACCCCGCCCTACTAATTCTGACACAATTATTGTTAACTCCTCTACGTCATCAATCTGAATGGTGAAGATTATCTGTACCTCTTTTATTATTCTATCTCATAATAAAAACAATAGTAATAACAATGGTAATAAAGATAATAACAATAGTAATAACAGCATATTATCTAAGTGATGAACATAAGAGTACATATAAATGTAGGTCTTTATCATCCTATTAGAATATTTTCGCCAAATCTACACACATTCTGGAGGGGGGGGGAGGTGGAGGAGATTTGGTATCACTGCATCTAAGAGTCAAGTGAAGTCTATAGCGTTTGGCATCACTGGGCTTTGGAACATGCGTATTGGTACTAGTGTTTCGAGCGAGGAAAATTCGCCTCACTCTAACACTAGACTGTGGGTTAATGTTGGTACCATTATAACAGTTTAGGTTGGTACTACTGTTACAAGGACGTCCTGAGTCAGATGTTGGTAATACTATCTACTGGGGGAGGGGAGGGGAAGGGAGGGGAGGGGAGGGGAGGGGTGGGGAATACTGGCACCCCTGTACACGCGGTTGGCACTAGGGAGAGAGGAAGACTAGCTGGCACTGTTATTTAGATCATTTATCCTGACACCCAACTGACTTTCCTGACACCCTGCTGACGTTCCTGACACCCCGCTGACGTTCCTGACACTCCGATGACGTTTCTGATATTCTGCTGACGTTCTTGATATCCCCGCTGACGTCCCTGACACCCTGCTGACGTTCCCGATATCCTGCTGGCGTTCCTGATATCCAGTTAACAATCCTGACACTCCAATGACGTTCCTGATACTCCACTGACATTCCTGACATCCCGCTGACATTCCTGACACCCCGCTGACATTCCTGACACTCCACTGACGTTTCTGACACCCCGTAAACGGTTCTTAGACTCCACTAACGTTTCTGACACCCCGCTGACGTTCCTAACACCCCGCTGACGTTCCTGACACCCTCCTGACGTTCATACATCTCCCTCGTCCAAATTGCCCGGTCAATAAATCCGAATATGAACTTTGATAAGCATGAAATTAAATCACTATTACCAATAAAAGAGACCAAGAGATAGTGGAGTTAAACCCACCCGTCTGTAAATTCATTGTCTAATTTACATACAACCACAGAACCGATAATTTGGCTTTAGTAGTTCAGAAAAGATTTACTCCTATTTACGCTTCAGCTGGAGATAAGTATTGGTAGTAGATGGTAAGAAAGGCCAAATAATAGTGTAGTTAAGTAGATACATGAATGTTAAGACAGGCGATAAAAGCTTTTGTGTGTACGATTTCATGTTGGTTTACCTATGATCACGGTAAGACCTATTTACTCCTGGTTAAAGACGCCCCATTATTAAGGTTTCACCCTCCACCCATCTCTCCAATTCTGTCTGTGTTACCTTTCTTAATCGTTTCTCTCTCTCTCTCTCTCTCTCTCTCTCTCTCTCTCTCTCTCTCTCTCTCTCTCTCTCTCTCTCTCTCTCTCTCTCTCTCTCTCTCTCTCTCTCTCTGTCCTTGTCTCTCTCTCTCTCTTTTTGCCTCTCTCTCTTTTTGTCTCTCTCTCTTCTTGCCTCTTTCTCTTCTTGTCTCTCTCTTCTTGTCTCTCTATCTTATTGTCTCTCTCTTTTCCTCTTCCTGTCTCTCAATCTCTCTCTCTCTCTCTTTTCCTCTTCCTGTCTCTCAATCTCTCTCTCTCTCTCTCTCTCTGCATAACTCTTACTGTTTTATTTACTATTAACTTTACATCGACTTTTTTTCTTTCTTTCCTCATATTTTTCCTCCTCTCAACCACCTTTTTCTTCCCTTACCTATAAGTCAACGTCTATAATAATTTCTGTATAATATATTCCAACCCTCCGTCGACCCATTATAGAACCCTGATATATGCAGTCTTAAATATGGTTTGTTTTCATTCTTTTTTTAGAAATTAATCGGCGTCTTATCTCTCCTTTGGAAAGCTATAATCTGCTATAATTTCTACTGTCAGGTACTCATATTCTTTAACTTTTAAAATCTTTCTCAGTATTACTCGCACTTACAATACTATAACCTAACATCACTATCGCATTAACAGCACCATAACCTCCATGACAACTCCCTTAACAGCACCATAACCTCCCTCACTTTTCACATTAACAGCACTATAACCTCCCTGACAACTCGCTTAACAGCACCATAACCTCCCTCAGTACCCGCATTAACAGCACCATAACTTCCCTCAGTACCCGCATTAATAGCACCATAACCTCCCTCAGTACCCGCATTAACAGCACCATAACCTCCCTCACTTCTCACATTAAAAGCACCATAACCTCCCTCACTACTCACATTAACAGCACTATAACCTCCCTGACAACTCGCATTAACAGCACCATAACCTCCTTCACTACTCGCATTAACAGCACCATAACCTCCATCACTACTCGCATTAACAGCACCATAACCTCCTTCATTACTCACATTAAGAGCACCATAACCTCCCTCACTACTCACATTAACAGCACCATAACTTCCCTCATTTCTCGCATTAACAGCACCATAACCTTCCTGACAACTCGCTTAACAGCACCATAACCTCCCTCACAACTCGCTTAACAGCACCATAACCTCCTTCAGTACTCGCATTAACAGCACCATAACCTCCCTGACTACTCGCATTAACAGCACCATAACCTCCTGACTACTTGCATTAACAGCACCATAACCTCCTTTACAACTCGCATTAACAGCACCATAACCTTTCTCACTACTCGCATTAACAGCACCATAACCTCCCTGACTGCTTGCATTAACAGCACCATAACCTCCTTTACTACTCGCATTAACAGCACCATAACCTCCTTTACTACTCGCATTAACAGCACCATAACCTCCCTGACTACTCGCATTAACAGCACCATAACCTCCCTGGCTACTCGCATTGCTGGCACGCAGCCTCACGCAGCTACTTGCGTTAAGCTTGGCACCATAACCTCCTTCTGCTACTCGCATTAACAGCACCGCCAACCTCTGACTTCTCACGTGCTGGCACCATAACCTCCTGACCCACTCACATTAACAGCACCATAACCTCCCACGGCTACTCGCGTTAACGGCACCGCAACACTCTGACTACTCGCGTTAACAGCACCATAACCTCCTGACTACTCGCATTAACAGCACCATAACCTCCCTCACTACTCGCATTAACAGCACCATAACCTCCCTGACTACTTGCATTAACAGCACCATAATCTCCTTTACTACTCGCATTAACAGCGCCAAAACCTCCCTGACTACTTGCATTAACAGCACCATAATCTCCTTTACTACTCGCATTAACAGCACCATAACCTCCCTGACTACTCGCATTAACAGCACCATAACCTCCCTGACTACTTGCATTAACAGCACCATAACCTCCTTTACTACTCGCATTAACAGCACCATAACCTCCCTGACTACTCGCATTAACAGCACCATAACCTCCCTGACTACTCGCATTAACAGCACCATAACCTCCCTCACTACTCGCATTAACAGCACCATAACCTCCCTCACTACTCGCATTAACAGCACCATAATCTAACCTATCCTATCCTAACCTAACCTAACCTAACCAGACCTAACCTACTCACATTAACAGCATCAATTCCTCTCCTTCATTAATCTCTCTACCTGGTAATGTCTGGTCTCCCTCCCCATTAGAACTCTTACTCTGGCTAATTATTTATCCAGTGTTGTTTTTGGGAAAGGGATAAATTAATCTAATCCAGAATATTAATAATCCATTTTTTCAGGGAATTTTTTTAACTATATTCTTAGCTTAAAATCTTCACATAAATATCCTGACTCGAATGAATCGATTAATTTCGGTATTTTGTTTCTTATTTTTAGAACCACATAATCCCAATGAAACACAAAAGAAATTCAATATCGGTCACTCATAGGATTCTTATCATCTACCATAATAGTCTCGCCATTGACTCTTGTAACTCAGCTGTAGTCTTCCTAGCAACAAATCATAGACTACAGTTAGACTCCTTCATTAATTTACCATTAATAAAAAGAAATTCTGACAATTAACTTTCTAAACCCTTATAGGCAACACTCTTGAAGTCTTGACACCATTACTCCTGATACACGACCATCATCCCTACTGGAAGTTCTCTCCCACTTTCTGATGGCTTATCATAGCCTCTCCTGAAGACCTGGTCAGTAGCAGGTCCAGGTCCTATACCTGATACTGGAAATTTCTACACTTGACACTCATGGTTTCTTACCATCTATTTTATGTAGTTTTGTCTTATATCATCCTGAAAATAAACCATTAACATTTCTGGAGCCTTTCCTACGCCTTCTTTAACCTTCATATCAACCCTGTAAGAATGTTATAATGGTCTTCTCTGAAACCTAAACTTACTCTACTGGACCATCGATCTTCCTAAAATCCTGACACTCTACCATCGATCTTCCTAAAATCCTGACACTCTACCATCGATCTTCCTGGAACCTTATTTTCTACCTTACTGGATCGTCCAGTATAAAGTATTTTGGTGTCATATGTTGTTCCGAGTGTCTCTCTATCATGGAAACTTTTGAGGTAATAGAGTCGCTCCCATTTTCGCGGCGAGCATCATATACAGTTATTTGAGTGTGTCCACCCAGAGGCTCACTGGATCAACCAGCTGAGTCCTGCCACTGACCTCTCATATGACGTACCAGACTAGTCCATCCTTCGCCATCAGTTCAACTTGAGTCTTGTCACTGGCCCTTTTATAACTTGTCGTTGGCCCTCAAGAGGCCCACTAGTTCATTCTGCCTTGTCACCTACCCACTGGCCTCCTGTCAACGACCACCCTGATACCTCCAGCAAACCTCCCCATCTCTCCCCCTTGTCCCTCTCCCCGTCTCACCCTGCCAAAGTCCTCCCTGGCACCCTGCCACGGCACCCGGGGTGATCTAGATGGAGGAATTAGCATGAGGAGGCGACCGCTATATATATAACCTACTTTAAATGCAAGTCGTCCGTTTAATTGGAGTTGTGGCTGTGCACCCACACGGAGAGTAGAAACGGGGCGAGCTGACGGTCCGGAGCACGACGTGAGAGAACTTTTAAACCAGTCGGTCCTTCTTTTACCTCTGTCTGTCTGTCTGTCTGTCTGTCTGAATCATCTCCTTCATAAATATTCTTCCCTCTCTTGTGCTTACTATTTGTGTGTGTGTGTGTGTATGTGTGTGTGTGTGTGTGTATGTGTAATCCATTTATAGTATTTTAAGATCTGAGTTTACCACGTATCCACTTGAACCGATATAACGAAAGATGTTTATTTGTTATACATATTATCAAGGGCATATATTTGCTTTACCTACCTGTCTCAATATATACAGTTCTTTGATATAATTGCTCCCCTCCTTTGCATCTTAATTTCGATTATCTAGTTTCCTTGTTTGTCCGGTTACGCATTCGCCAGTAAGTCCTGTCACTCTGCATCTTTCTCTTGTCTTATTCTAGTGTGTAATTTGTTGGCTTTATTGACTTGTACATTGAGCTAAAAGCATTTTCTCGAGCAAGTCTCTCCGGGGTGACGTGTGAGTGCAGCACTTCTTTGGGTCAGGCCCTTAGAGACTGTACTGTCTGTTTGTCTTTGGTTCACACTGCTTTTGCTATCTTTGTTTATTTATCTTAATGGTTTTTTTTCTTTCTGTCTCTTATTGTCCGACTTCTACCCTTGCTGTCTCTGTCCTTCGTCCGTTCTACTCTCTCTCTCTCTCTCTCTCTCTCTCTCAGTATGAATGCTTTTCTTTCTCTATCTGTCTGCCTGTCTAATCACTTCTGTTTATCTATCTGTCTAATCGCCTCTCCCTATCTGTTTGTCCATCTGTCTGTCTATCTGGTGTTCTCTCTTTGTTTAACTATCTGTCTGATTGCTCCTCTGCCTGCCTATCTGTCGGTCTGTCTGTTGGCCATTTTTCTATTCCTTTCACTGATTATTCTTTTTTTATCTTTCTACTCTCGTCTCCGTATACTTGACCTCTATCTCCCTATTCTATGTCTTCGTATCTCGTTCTACTGACTTAAGTAAACAGCGACATCTGCAGTGACTCTGGCTTTGAGACCAGAATGTCGTCATTTATATTTTTCACTGTATTTTTTTTTCGTCATCATTTGCTCTGAGCCCCTACCTTCCATCTTTCCCTCCTTGCCCTTTCCAGTTCATTCCACCTCCCCTTTCTTACTCCTTCCCTTCCCTTCCCCTCCCCTGCTACTCCCCCCATTTTCTTCCCTGCCCCACACCCATTCCTGCACCACACGCATTCCTAGCCCATTACCCCAAATCAACCCCCCCAACCCCATCCTCACCCCCACCACCCCACCATAACCTTTCAAAGCAAGCGCTAACGATATGTTAATTACAAGCTTTAAAATAAATAACTCATAGTTTTTCGGAATATATAAAGCAATAATGAGACCTTAAACATAACACCTTGTTGCTTTAGATCCCCTTTGATAATTTCTTAAGTTTATTTTCGTTGTTGTTGTTTCGAGGCTAAATGTTCAGTACAGTTGGATGTAAAAAAAATTTTTTATTATTGTGGTGTTTGGTCTCTAGCGACGTCTTGTTTGACTGTCTGCGACGAACCTCCGTGATGACAGATTCTCTCTTCCTCTTTCTTATATAAGTGCAGGGTAAAGCTTAATCAACCCGAATGAAAATATACCAAGAAATTACTTAAAACAAGGCGTGTGGCCCCAACCTGCGTGTAAACACCTGGAGATTTCAACTCAGCCACACATAACTATCCACGTTTTTCTCTTTTATTGTTTTTTCTCGTCTGCTTAAACAAGATTTAGCGCTGGCTCCGACTGCCATTTGTCTTAGCACTTTGTTCATTCTGGTGAAGTAATTGTTTTGCCATCATCACCAATTGTGTGCGTAGGTCCGCTTAAATCATCCTGGGCTTTGTTCGTCGCTGCCACTTGAGAGTTTCGACACAGGGAATGAACTCACATGAATGGCGGCTCTAGTGGAGTTGTGGCGAGGTTCTCTTGTGTCGGGGAACTGTAGAAAAGGCCAGACCTGAGCGATGAATCATGGTAAGAAAAAAGAAGAAAAAGAAGAAGAACCGACCTCCAGGATAAACGGCATTACAGAAATACAACAATGGTCGGCGTAAATCACAGGTGAATGGAGGAGCATATGTTAATTTATAGCTTCTGTTGAACGTTGGCATTTATGGATAGACCCACATTACTATGAGGTATTATATTTACCACCAAAGATACATAGGCAAGGCTGAAATAACTCCTCTATGTATGCCCGTGTACTTAAATATTTCCAATACAAAGTGAGACCAGGTAAGTGTTTGTCTTGAGAAACTTACCAAGAGACGTAATTAATAACACTTCTTTTACCACATGACAGTGCAAAGAGTTCACCTAAGATTTGTTTATGTTGAGAATTATAAACAAACATATATTTAGTTTACTGTAATTGTCAGCGTAGTAGTGATGATATATTGGTCAGTGTGATGTTGTTAGTGTGAAGTGGTTGGTATAGGTTTTGTAGTGTGTGTGTGTGTGTGTGTGTGTATTTGAGTGCTCATAAGTGTGCACAGATTCCCACACAGAACTTCCTCCCCCCCGCCACACACACACGTTCTCATACACACACACACACACACACACACACACACACACGCACACGCTCTCACACACACACTCTCACACACACATATCTACACACACACTCTCTCCCTCCCACTACAAAACTCACGGTCTCCCACAACACACTCGTTCCCTCCCACAACACACTCGCTCCCTTCCACAACATACTCTCTCCCTCCCACAACACACTCGCTCCCTCCCACAACACACTCGCTCCCTCCCACATCACACTCGCTCCCTTCCACAACATACTCTCTCCCTCCCACAACACACTCCTCCCCCCCCTCACTTCCCCTCTCTCCCCCCACCACCTCCTACCCCACCCTCCCCTCCCTCCACGTTCCCCTTCTCCTCACCCCTAATCTCTCACTAGAACTAAAGAGCAAAATTTATATAAAGGTAAGAGAAACTAATTAACCACTGAAATTGATATAAAGTTAAATATAAATAAAGAATAATGAAGTACAAGTTAAAAACCACAGGTATATAACAAGAAATGAAAAATTCAAATAAATAATTATAAAGTGAAACGAGAGAGGAAATAAAATGTTAATAAAACACTGAAATGTTAATAATTAATCAGATAAAAAGTTAGCAAACACAAATAAACATAAATAATAATATATTCGATTTAACAGAGAAGCCAAATTCACTTAACACACTCGCATGTTTATATAATCTATGGGGGGGGGGGGCAAACATCAAGGTACTTTCCATAAACATTATAGTTTAGTAAATACAATTCATAAGTTTTGGATAGATAATTATACATACGTCAACATATTAGATAAAAACGTATATCAATTGACGTGTGGTAGCAGGTTAATTTGACGTACAATAACCTAACGTGACAAGTTATGTATCCTAGTGTGTGATAATGTTACAGCTGAAGCGGGAATATCGGTGAAATTACCTCGAGTAGAAAAATATTCCAATGAGAATATCGGATTTTGGTGACAACATGAGATAATTTTATTAATGTAATATTCCTGATAATGTCGACACAGTTCATAACAAGTCAAAGTGAATTACAGAATATTACCAACAATACAGAATTACAATGGGAAAGTAGATTTAAAATAACATTAATGGAATAAAGTGAACAGGTAAATATTACGATAAATGCCAGAACAAACAAAGCCACAAAAAAGTGACTGAGGGGGAAATATTTCGAGAGAAGGCAAATGGTAAATACATGAAACCTAAATAAAATATACATGGAAAATATTCATATGAAATATATATTTTAATTTTTTCAAATCAAATATAAA
>NW_024747480.1:0-14753 GCF_018991925.1 Homarus americanus
CACTGTTTAGGTATATTGTTTGTATACCTGCACTGTCTAGGTACATTGTTTATATACCTGCACTGTCTAGGTACATTGTTTATATACCTGCACTGTCTAGGTACATTGTTTATATACCTGCACTGTATAGGTACATTGTTTGTATACCTGCACTGTCTAGGTACATTGTTTATATACCTGCACTGTTTAGGTACATTGTTTGTATACCTGCACTGTTTAGGTATATTGTTTGTATACCTGCACTGTCTAGGTACATTGTTTGTATACCTGTACTGTCTAGGTACATTGTTTATATACCTGCACTGTCTAGGTACATTGTTTATATACCTGCACTGTCTAGGTACATTGTTTATATACCTGCACTGTCTAGGTACATTGTTTATATACCTGCACTTTCTAGGTACATTGTTTATATACCTGCACTGTCTAGGTACATTGTTTATATACCTGTACTATCTAGGTACATTGTTTGTATACCTGCACTGTCTAGGTACATTGTTTATATACCTGTACTGTCTAGGTACATTGTTTGTATACCTGCACTGTCTAGGTACATTGTTTATATACCTGTACTGTCTAGGTACATTGTTTATATACCTGTACTGTCTAGGTACATTGTTTGTATACCTGAACTGTCTAGGTACATTGTTTATATACCTGTACTGTCTAGGTACATTGTTTATATACCTGTACTGTCTAGGTACATTGTTTGTATACCTGCACTGTCTAGGTACATTGTTTATATACCTGTACTGTCTAGGCACATTGTTTATATACCTGTACTGTCTAGGTACATTGTTTATATACCTGTACTGTCTAGGTACATTGTTTATATACCTATACTGTCTAGGTACATTGTTTATATACCTGTACTGTCTAGGTACATTGTTTATATACCTGTACTGTCTAGGTACATTGTTTATATACCTGTACTGTCTAGGTACATTGTTTATCTCCTGCACTGTCTAGGTACATTGTTTATATACCTGCACTGTGTGGGTACATTGTTTAATATACCTGCACTGTGTAGGTACATTGTTTTGTGTACTGCTGTCTAGATACATTGTTTATATACCTGCACTGTGTAGGTACATTGTTTTATGCTCTTACCTGCACTATGAGTACATTATTTAACAACACTGCACTATGTAGGTACATTGTTTGTATACCTGCACTGTCTACGGTACATTGTTTGTATACTGTCTAGGTACATTGTTATATACCTGCACTGTCTAGGTACATTGTATATACCTCACATATCTAGAGTACATTGTTTATATACCTGCACTGTGCATTACATTGACTATATACCTGCACTGTCTAGGTACATTGTTTATATACCTGCACTGTCTAGGCATTGTTTGTATACCTGCACTGTCTAGGAAGTGCATTGTTTTATATACCTGCACTGTGTAGAGTACATTATATACCTGCACTGTCTAGGTATTGTTTGTATACCTGCACTGTCTAGGTACATTGTTTGTATACCTGCACTGTCTAGGTACATTGTTTGTATACCTGCACTGTCTAGGTACATTGTTTGTATACCTGCACTGTGTAGGTACATTGTTTGTTTACCTGCACTGTCTAGGTACATCGTTTGTATACCTGCACTGTCTAGGTACACTGTTTGTATACCTGCACTGTCTAGGTACACTGTTTGTATACCTGCACTGTCTATGTACATAGTTTGTATACCTGTACTGTCTAGGTACATTGTTTGTATACCTGCACTGTCTAGGTACATTGTTTGTATACCTGCACTGTCTAGGTACACTGTTTGTATACCTGCACCGTCTAGGTACATTGTTTGTATACCTGTACTGTCTAGGTACATTGTTTGCATACCTGTACTGTCTAGGTACACTGTTTGTATACCTGTACTGTCTAGGTATATTGTTTGTGTACCTGCACTGTCTAGGTACATTGTTTGTATACCTGTACTGTCTAGGTATATTGTTTGTATACCTGTACTGTCTAGGTACATTGTTTGTATACCTGTACTGTCTAGGTACATTGTTTGTGTACCTGCACTGTCTAGGTATATTGTTTGTATACCTGTACTGTCTAGGTACATTGTTTGTATACCTGTACTGTCTAGGTACATTGTTTGTATACCTGTACTGTCTAGGTACATTGTTTGTATACCTGTACTGTCTAGGTACATTGTTTGTATACCTGTACTGTCTAGGTACATTGTTTGTATACCTGTACTGTCTAGGTACATTGTTTGTATACCTGTACTGTCTAGGTACATTGTTTGTATACCTGTACTGTCTAGGTACATTGTTTGTATACCTGTACTGTCTAGGTACATTGTTTGTATACCTGTACTGTCTAGGTACATTGTTTGTATACCTGTACTGTCTAGGTACATTGTTTGTATACCTGCACTGTCTAGGTACATTGTTTGTATACCTGTACTATCTAGGTACATTGTCTGTATACCTGTACTGTCTAGGTACATTGTTTGTATACCTGTACTGTCTAGGTACATTGTCTGTATACCTGTACTGTCTAGGTACATTGTTTGTATACCTGCACTGTCTAGGTACATTGTTTGTATACCTGTACTGTCTAGGTACATTGTTTGTATACCTGCACTGTCTAGGTACATTGTTTGTATACTGCTGTCTAGGTACATTGTTTGTATACCTGCAAATCTAGGGCATTGTTTGCATGCCTGCACTGTGTAGAGTACATTGTTTATACACACTGCCCTAAATTACATTGTTTATACCTGCACTGTCTAGGTACATTGTTTGTATACCTGCACTGTCTAGAGTACATTGTTTGTATACCTGCACTGTCTAGGTATTACATTGTTTGTATACCTGCACTGTCTAGAGTACATTGTTTGTATACCTACTATCTAGAGTACATTGTTTGTATACCTGCACTGTGTGGGTGTTGTTTTAATATACCTGCACCGTCTAGGTACATTGTTTGTATACCTGCACTGTCTAGAGTACATTGTTTGTATACTGTCTAGGTACATTGTTTGTATACCTGCACTGTCTACCAGAGTACATTGTTTTGTATACCTGCTGTCCTAGAGTACATTGTTTTTGTATACCTGCACTGTAGGTACATTGTTTGTATACCTGCACAATCTAGGTACATTGTTTGCTATACCTGCACTGTCTAGAGTACATTGTTTGTATACCTGCACCGTCTAGGTACATTGTTTGTATACTACCTACCGTCTAGAGTACATTGTTTGTATACCTGCACTGTCTAAGAGACTTTGTTTGTATACCTACACTGTCTAGGTACATTGTTTGTATACCTACACTGTCTAGGTACATTGTTTGTATACCTACACTGTTTAGGTACATTGTTTGTATACCTGCACTGTCTAGGTACATTGTTTGTATACCTGTACTGTCTAGGTATTTTGTTTGTATACCTACACTGTCTAGGTACATTGTTTGTATACCTGTACTGTCTAGGTATTTTGTTTGTATACCTACACTGTCTAGGTACATTGTTTGTATACCTGCACTGTCTAGGTACATTGTTTGTATACCTGTACTGTCTAGGTATTTTGTTTGTATACCTACACTGTCTAGGTACATTGTTTTGTATACCTGCACAAATCTAAATTACATTGTTTGTATACCTGCAAATCTAGGTACATTGTTTGTATACCTACACTGTCTAGGAGACATTGTTTGTATACCATTCAGTACCGAGGCAGTGTTAGAGCCAGGGGCTTGGTTAACAGTGAGGCGAGATATCAAGGCTTCAAACCGTGCACTGTCTTCCATTCTCCGTTGGTGGTCTCGTTCTGCCTCTGCTTGCCTTCTGTGCTCATCCGCTAAACGTCTGTGAGCTTCATCCTCGCGTCTCTCATCTCTCATAAACTTCATTAAGGCAATTATCTCTGGAGATAACGCTGAATGTTGAGGTGAAGGGCTGCGCGATGTTGTGGGAGCTGGGCCGGCCTGGTCATCCATCTCTGGGGGACTATCATCCGCTTGACTCATCCAGGCGCTGGGTCCACGGCTACGTAAGGCATGAGACATAACTACTTCCTCTGTGTACTGTGTCTTAAATCAGTGTTGACCGGTCAGCCCGTCGTATCAACAAGATTTCAGACAAAAAATTTAATTAAATACACAGGTAAGTAGGTTATATATATAAAATATATATAATGAGGCCGCGCGGTCAGCAAGTGTTAGTACA
The DNA here is from genome assembly GCF_018991925.1 of Homarus americanus. NCBI lineage: Eukaryota > Metazoa > Arthropoda > Malacostraca > Decapoda > Nephropidae > Homarus > Homarus americanus. Next base: position 4,189 of record NW_024747480.1, read on the forward strand.
TGTATGTGTGTGTGTCCCAGGCAGGCAGAGCGTCTCGCCCCAGCTGTGAGGGGGGGTGGAGGCGGCGCTGTGATGGAGGGGGGTGGAGATAGGAGTAGCTCAGTCGCTCTCTGTAAACGGTCAGAGGAGGGTGCGCTGAGCTCTACACCCCACAAATGCCCAGAACATGCCGTATACCTTGGAAATCCGTTCGAACAAGGTCACACATGAATGGCACAAAACACACAATGCACTAAACACTTCACAGAAAATCACTGTCACTGACACTGCTCAAAGTTGCGAAATTCTTCGAGGGATGACGCAGGGTTGACCCAAGGCGGGGATCCATCAGCCGGCTTTCCACAAACTTGCACTAATCACTCGTAATAATCCAGTAAAACTACGCACTGCGCCATGTTAGGTATTCTGGGTAATAAGTTCTATATACAGGAGAGAACACAAACACCTGTATAGTTTTGTAGGTTCGGTTTACTGGATAAGAGTATGTACACAGAGGGGGGTAGCACTGCTCCCTAGCTAAGGTCCTGGTCAACTACCATAGACGACGTATGGCAAGTGATACATTAGCAGCTTCCATACGTCGCCAAACCGATAATTAAGCGTGTGGGATATGGTATGCATTGCCACGCTGCTAGCTAGACTGAATAAGTAAATGGAGCACATACATAATATACATACATAATACATAATCAGCATACATAATATACATACACCATCCACCGTCTCCTTCACCCCTCATCCCACCCTCATCACCCAGCCACCTGTTATTTTTCTGTTTTTGTTTTTCTTCTCTCCGTTACTCCTTATTTGCTTCCCTTGTTTACTGTTTTTCTGGTATTATTTGGGGAAGGATTTACCCCAACAACACCAAAGGACACAGACAGACAGACAGACAGACAGATGATCACCCCATTACACTGTACTCGTATCGTGGACACAAGACACCGCGAGTCATCACCATTAAAGCAGCTCTCAGGTATAAGTATTACAATCATTCTTATTCCTATCTTTAAATACGTCTGTTAACCACAACATCCCCAGATAAGTGTTATGCCTTTATCTTAGGCTGGTATGTGAGATGGTTTATATAATTACATCAATCATGGTAACTTTCCTATGAGCCGTGAGTAGTCTCTCTCTCACTTAATACTGTGTTCAACGAGGCTCATAGCGTTAATTACGGTGATATTCCAGTTATTGTGCGATAGTTTATTTTCTTAATAAATGGACAAAAGACTTTGAAAACATAACTTATAAACAGTTATGAATGTTACTACGAGTTGACCTCTAATACGACTCATGATCAGTGATTACAGGTAAACGGAAGCTATAACAGTGGTAAGGTTAGGTAAGGTAAGGTAAGGTAAGGTAAGGCAAGGCTAATTCTTAAAATATGTGGGGTGATGTTCCCACTACTGTCACTTATTACACAGCTTTGTCACTATTCCTATATTTCATTAACACAACACAACATTTTGTCAATACATATTTTATCATTGATGAAAAGTTGAAACGAGTGAGAGAGAGATCCGGTGGGCTAGTTAGGTTAGTGAGAGGTCCGGTGGGCTGGTTAGGTTAGTGAGAGGTCCGGTGGGCTGGTTAGGTTAGTGAGAGGTCTGGTGGGCTGGTTAGGTTAGTGAGAGGTCCGGTGGGCTGGTTAGGTTAGTGAGGGGTCCGGTGGGCTGGTTAGGTTAGTGAGAGGTCCGGTGGGCTGGTTAGGTTAGTGAGAGGTCCGGTGGGCTGGTTAGGTTAGTGAGAGGTCTGGTGGGCTGGTTAGGTTAGTGAGAGGTCCGGTGGGCTGGTTAGGTTAGTGAGGGGTCCGGTGGGCTGGTTAGGTTAGTGAGAGGTCCGGTGGGCTGGCTAGGTTAGCGCGAGGTCCGGTGGGCTGGAGAGTGTGGTCACGGTCTCCTCCTCGACCAACTGAATTACGGATTACAGTTCCTGCGGTGAGGTGAGCTGCAGCTCGTCCTTCACCTTGTGGGTCTCCAGCACACCGTACAACTCCTAAGTGTCTAACTCAAGAGTTTCTACGGTGCAGTAGGCGCCGAGGAAGGCCGAGCAGTAGCATGGCACCACCACCCCGTTACCATCTACACCTTCTTGTCTCTTACAACACTATAAAAAATTCCAACCTAAGTACATGGGGGTATTTTTTACATTTAGCCCCGAATTCTAATTCAATGTCTCGGTGATCTTGAAAACAATTTACTATATTTAACCAAAATGGAAAAGACCTCATATCCAGTGTCTGTCACCTACAGTCGGTGTCCTCGGGAGTTGTTGGTTTCGGGATACCTTTACGATGTAGATGAACAGAACCAAACAAAGCGTCGCCTGAAAGCCACCTTCTGCCTCGACAGTGGTTCCAATGTATCCGTGATACCATTAGATTTTGTCATCTCTGCTGGACTTCAGGACTATATAGTGGACCGTGAAAAGTTTTCGGTCGATACCGGTAGTGGGTCAACGAAAAATGGAGTTTATGGTCGGCTTGAAATGAAGGTACAGCTCGGTGCATATAAACTCCGGCCTTCTTTGATTGTGGCGAGGAAAGGCGCGCCATTTGTGTTGGGCATGGATGTGTTAAGTCAGTCCGTCTTGGACCTGTCTACCAAAAACCCCACTCTTACCCTACTGGCACCCTCCAAACACCTTCTCAAGCCCATAACCCCTTTAGCAGCCACATGTAAAATCCGAAACCAGACTGTTTCATGCCTGCTGGACACAGGCTGTACCTACTGTTACATAACACCCGAATACGCGCAACAGCTGCACCTCTACTACCGACCATCAGAGTGTGTCCGCGAGTGCAACACGGTAATGGGGCAGGATAAGGTGCTCGGATACGTGTCCCCTGTCCCCATCACCTACATGGGTAAAACTAACTGGGCACCTTTTTACGTCGCTAATGATAACAACTATGGTGTAATTCTTGGCATCAACTTCCTCACGAATGCTCGACTCACATTCAACTTCACCGAGCTCTGTGCTTGAGTCCCAATCCTCTCATCAGAGTGAAATACAGCCATTTCATTGAATTACGCCCATAATGCCTTATTTAAGTCTTTTGTTTGTAATTAAAAAGGAACAAAAAAAATAGTTTCCTGCAATTAGTACGACTGTATGGAGGAAAGACTTTTTATCTTATTTTTTTACAATATATACCTATTCCTGGCTCAATACGCCTGGCGCATGAAAAATCGAAAAAAAAATATGAGAAGAAGTACTTTGTTTCTCAGCAGTTAGAGACATCACATCTAAACATAAAACAAATGCTTCTCGAAAAGATTGTGGAAAGAAGACATGCCTTCTCTCAACATACACAGCAGCTTCCAGTCGACAAGCTTGGTTTTCAATGGACTTGTGCAGCCGTTCATCGATGCTGTATTCCTTTATGGAAGGTGGAAAATAAATCTCTGAAGAGATTTCTTGAGAAATACACCGAGGAAAGTGTACCAAGTGAAGCTACATAACGAAAGAGTTATGTAAACCCTACCTTTGATAATATCATGCAGAAAATAATACGCCACCCAAGGTACTGCTGAAGGTGGGCTAAAGACCACAACACAACACAACACAACACAGCACGGTTTTAATATTTTACAAACAACAATAACAAGTTAATCTCGTCTGTTAATAATAATAGCTTTTAAACTTTCCAACATTCAGTGACGTCATCGGAAGAATTCGTGAGAACAACATTATATTTGGATTTACTTTGAGGAAAAAAACATAAGATAATTTGAAATACAAAGCTAAAAAAAATATTAAAATAATCTACACATCCACCATGACGGCCGGACAAGTAACCCCCCCCCCCCCGGCGGTCATATAACTGGTGAATCTAAATGGATACAATTTACAGCTACACATATGAGGATGTTCAGAGTAAAGAAACATTACAAAGTTTGAGACATAACAGCACTTACCTGTCACCCACATACCAGGCCAAGCGACTAATAATACACAGTCCTTCTCTCCAACACACCGCCAGTGAGAGCTCTTGAACACATAACCTACCTATTGAAAATTTCATCACATAGACCATCTACACTGATGGCTCACTAAAGACGTGTGTGAGAAGGCAGAAAGGGCTCTCAGTGTGACTCAACCTAATGACAATGTAGAAGGAGTTAAAATCAATGGAAGAAATTGAATTAGTTGCCAGACTCGGGGCCACAAGACTTAAGACAATACCGCTGACCGTATCATCATCACTGACGCCTTATCTACACTACGTGCACTTGACGCCCAAGGCTTAAGCTGTCACCAATAGGAACCCTTAAAACTGTAATCAGGAAATAACTTGCTGATTAATTAGAAGACAGTAGACAATTGGAAACAGGAACTAGTCAATCCACTGTTTACCATGGTGAGATGTATCAAGTGAAACATGTATATGGGGCAAGTGTCAAGATCACAAGATGTTGTAATCGCTAGACTAAGGTTAGGATATAAGTACCTCTGGCAGTATGTCCCTCAGGCAGATGTGAACAAGACTTAATGTTAGGTGTGTGGCCAGACATATGGCCACACACTCTAGCACTACGTCCTCGACTGTGTGAAGATAGAACCTTTTTGTGACAGACACTGTAATGTGCTTGAATGCCTTTCATGAAGATGTGAATAACAATATATATAAAGTATGCCTCACACTGCAGTATGCCCCCTCACACGGGTATGGAGCCAACTTCTTTGTCCACAAGTAAACAAACAATATACTGGAAATACCTCGTAGCATTTAATGGCATAATAATCCTGACCACGGGGGACTGTTATACACACCATTAAGTGACCTCTATTCTGTAAACTTTTTTGTGCTGCCGCCCACAGGAGGAGTATAGGGTGCACAACAAACTAGCCGCTGTCTGTAACAAAATGCATTCAATTCAGTCCGGTGGTGGTTGCTAACACGTCCATGAGCCTATGGAGTACCATCGTCGTGTGTGTGTGTGTGTGTGTGTGTGTGTGTGTGTCAGTTTATAGTGATGTAAGAACCTCTTCCTCACCAAAACATTCTTTTAGCTCCCCGTAACTCCTCTCCTCCTCCTCCCTCATCATAACTCTCCCTCTCCCTCCTCTTCCTCCCTCTCCATAAATCTCCTCCCTCTCCAAAACTCTCTTCTCCTTTTCCCTCCCCTATAATTCATCTCCTCCTCCTCCCTCAAAACCACATCCTTCAAGAAGTATAAAGATGTTTACACCAAATCCTCTCTCTCTCTCTCTCTCTCTCTCTCTCTCTCTCTGGCAAGGATGTAGTTCGTCACCTTTTCACTTGTTTAATCAATCTTGCGTCACTTCTCACATGTCGAGCGTATTTAAGTCAAGAGGAAATCTGCCATTTTTTCCCCAGGTGTTGTGTCTGCCACTCTATATACTCGTAGGTCTGTGTCTGCCACTCTCAGTACGTCTCAGAGTGCCACAAGCCTTCCTTCTCTATCAATGCCATTATTGATGCCAAAGACGTTCTCACTTTTAGCTTTGGTCATTCTAATATGTCTTTGATCATTTTCCCTTTAATTATTTTGTCATTCTGACTCGTATATCTTTAACACTAGCTTATTTTTCATCATTCTAACCCCTAATCATTCGCCATTCTAACTTCACTTTTGGTCAATTTATTCTTGACTTGTGATCATTCTAGTACCAGACAGCTACCAAACAGGGAGGTACTACCGCTTGGGAAGATATTGGAAGCATAATGTGTTATGTAATGGTAGACTCTGCTGTCTCATGTGACCAAGTCCCAGGTTGCTCATCTGACTTTCTACCTCATTTACACACAATTGCAGGGTTTCAAGTGTTTCTCTTACTTGGACAACACAACATACATATATTGTTTCTCACTCTTGATCTTTTTTTCATTTTTGTATTTCTTTATTATTATTATTATTATTATTATTATTATTATTATTATTATTATTATTATTATTATTATTATTATTATTATTATTATTATTATTATTATTATTATTATTATTATTATTATTATTATTATTATTATTATTATTATTATTATTATTATTATTATTATTATTATTATTATTATTGCATTTTCGCCCCCCAGGCCCCGATGTGGGTCAGTGACCTGTGCCCGGGTGGGTTAATCCCCGTAAAAAAACAAAAAACAAACATCATTCTACTCCTGACTTGTGATCATTCTAGCACCTCATCATTCTCCCCAACGCAATAAACACCAGTTCTCCAACTCAACAACCATTCTAACGTATCCTAACTATCTTTTATAATCATTCTACCTCTCTTCCTCACTTCTCTCTCACCAATATAATCATTCTCTCATCTGTGTTCACCTGTGCTCACCTGTGTTCACCTGTGTTCACCTTTTATGTAGCTCACCTGCCTCTTAACACTGGCGAGAGTCTTAAATTATTCTCTGTTGTTTTCTTTTTTATTCTAATTTTATTCATCTCGTTTACGTATTTTTAGGGAGGGTCGTTTATTGGGGGTCGGATTTTGGGGGGTCGTTCTTCGGGGGTCGTATTTTGGGGGGTCGTTTTTTTGGGGTCATTTCAGGGGGTTCGTTTCCCGGATGGGACGTTTTTGGGGTCGTTTTTGAGGTCATTTTCAGAAGGGTTCGTTTTCAGGAGATGTGTTTGGGGTCGTTCTTGGGGGGTTCGTATTTTTGGGGGGTCGTTTTTTTTAGGGGGGTCGTTTTTTGGGGAGTCGTTGTTCTTAGGGGGTCGTATTTTTTAGGGGGGGTCGTTTTTTGTGGGGGGGGGTCGTTTTTGTTTATTTTATCATGTTGATGTTTTGTATTTTGGTCTGTACGTTTCACCAGGACTATTACTATTCATTCACCAGTATCAGGGTACACAGTCTTCAAGAGTCTAGTGACCACAGTCTGCCAACAATGACCTCATCTTCCTGCTCCTGCTCTTCCTGCTCCTCCTCCTCTTCTTCCTCCTTTCTTCCCTCCTTCAACACTCTCCAACACACATTCACCAAGAGAGAGACAAAGGGAGAGAGAGAGAGAGTGTGTGTGTGTGTGTGTGTGTGTGTGTGTGTATAAAAAGATTAAAGGCAGGTTGGTCTGTATTTGCCTCTTCTGTTCTTGCTGTACCAGGAAATTGGATCTTGGGGAGTGACAGTGAGGGTCTCAGGGCGTTACAGTGAAGGTCAGGGCGTTACGGTGAGGGTCAGGGCGTTACAGTGAAGGTCAGGGCGTTACGGTGAGGGTCAGGGCGTTACGGTGAGGGTCAGGGCGTTACGGTGAGGGCTTGGAGTTACTTAGGAAGGTCAAAGGTAAGGGATGAGATTTCGTCTTGGCTTCTCTCTACGTCTCTCTCTCTCTCTTTCTGTCTCTCTCTTTCTCTCTTTCCGTCTGTTTGTTTCTCTCCCCTTCTCTCCTCCTGTCTCTCCCTTCCTCTCTCCCCATCTCTATCTCTCTCTCCCTCTCTCTACACAGTTCTGAGGATCATGGATCAGTATCGTCTCTCTCGTCATCACTTTTGTCACACGATTCGCCAAACTTATTTTATTTTCCTTTGAGAACGATGGCTTAACTTTTTCGTCCTGAGGGGCCCACTGCAGTACTGTCAAATGTCGTCCCTGTTTCTACCCCTCCAGGTTAATGTTTGGATTTATCTGGGGAAATATTTTTAGCTTTTCGGTTTTTTCCCCTCAATTGTTTCGATTTTTAGGGGAAATTTATGAGTTTTAGGGGAAATTTGTGAGTTTTAGTGGAAATTTATGAGTTTTAAGGGAAATTTTTGAGTTTTGAGCGGGTAAATTTCTTTGTGTTTTATTATACTAATTGAATTTATTGAAACAGATGAGATACCTTTATTTTTAACAACTCGTAAGGGATATCAGACTGTGTCGTGTCGGTGTCGTGTCGGTGTCTTGTTGTTTTGTTTTGTGTCGTCGTGTCGTGTCGTGTTTATATACCGGAGGGAGTATGACAACTCTTTCCTCACCGCGCCTCTTCTCATACACGGACGGCCACAAGACTGATCCAAACTTTAGTGTCTTCAATGATATTTCTCTTTACAACTTTTTTCATTTTCACGAAACTATTCAAACACCCTTTCTTATCTCCCTTCTTTCATCTCCCTCTCTCTCTTCTTCTTCTTCCTCCCTTCCTCTCTCTCCCCATCCCTCCCACCCTTCCTCCCTTCCTCTCTCTCCCCCTCCCTCCCTTCCTCCCACTACACACAATAAACTCCCCCAACCGCGTCTCTTGACTCCCCCCACAACAGGTATTGGAATAGTTTAGTCTCGGGTACTGACTGGAGACGAGTGTTGTAGTGTCCTATAGTAACAACAACATTATTAACAACATCAACAATAACAACAACAGCCACATCATCAACAACAACAACATGAACAAAAACAATAACAAAAACAACAACACTTAAATTCTTCCCATGACATAAATAAAAATTAATTAAACACTACAATTTTCCCATAATAATAATCCCTTTAACACCCAGGGCCATCCACCACCACCCAGGACCATCCACCACCACCCAGGACCATCCACCACCACCCAGGACCATCCACCACCACCCAGGACCATCCACCAATACCCAGGACCATCCACCACCACCCAGGACCATCCACCACCACCCAGGACCATCCACCACCACCCGGGACCATCCACCACCACAGGACCATCCACACCAACATCCCGCAGGACCATCCACCGCACCACACATCACCACCCAGGACCATCCACCACCACCCAGGACCATCCATCAACACCCAGGACCATCCACCAACATCCAGGACCATCCACCACCACCCAGGACCATCCACCAATACCCAGGACCATCCACCACCACCCAGTACCATCCACCACCACCCAGGACCATCCACCACCACTCTTAACAGACACACGTTCATTTAGTTTGAGGCAAGAACTCAATTGGGTCGTTTGGGCATGGTAGAGAAGCCGGTGTGGTGTGGTGTGGTGTAGTGTGGTAGGTAGTGTGGTATGGCATGGGTGGTAAGGAGTGGGTGTGGTGTGGTGTGAGATGGGTGGCATAGGATAGGTCATCAGTGCCACCTAATGATATCTTCTACACCTGGGGAAGCCTTAATGAACCCCACAGGTATCCGTCAGGTAATGAATCACACCTGAACTGTCTCTTCTCTTCATATAAATCATCTTACCTTCACCGACTTATTTCTTAATTAAGGTATGTTGTTACAGGTAAGTCTCTCTCTCTCTCTCTCTCTCTCTCTCTCTCTCACTTTAGTTTTAACTCTATTTTATGACCTAATAATTTTTGAGGGCGATGCTTCCGTTGTACAGTTTACCAACACCAGCATCCTGTAGTGCTAGTGCTGTAGTGTACACTCTTCATCCACCACTGTGCATCCTTCATCCACCACTGTACATCCTTCATCCACCACTGTACATCCTTCATCCACCACTGTACATCCTTCATCCTCCACTGTACATCTACCATCCTACATGTACAGTCAGTCAACACAGTATCGTGTCTGTCTCTCAGTCAGGTAACACTTAATCTATCAGAGCTTCAAGAGTCAGGTGAGGTCATTATCCTCAGGTAACATACCGGTGATTGGAGAAACGAAAGGTTAGTTTAGTTTAGTTTAGGTTAAGTCACTTCCGGTTATGTTAGGTTAGGTTAGGTTAGTTTAGGGATTATTCGTCATTTAAAATATGAAGGGAAGAAATGACAAAGAGGTGGATTTTAAACTATCAAGTCATTATCAGGGTAGATAGTTCCCTTTAGCCATTGTTACTACTATCATTACGACTACAGGTACAACTTCTAGTCCTGCTGCTCCATGTACTACTTCTACTAATACTATTAAGAGACAAATACAAAATACCATATTGTGGAAATTGTCAAAACTTTCATAAGCAAAAATATCAAAAGGAAAGTTGTTTTTAATCATTCAAGTCAGACCAACACGACTCTCCCAGATGCTCAGTTGACTTCCTTGTAAGAGGGAGAGAAAGAAAGATCAAGTCACACTCATCCAAAAGTCAAAGACCTCCGAGGCACTTGAGAATGAGAGAGACGAGTTCGTTGACAAAACCAGAATCGTTTAGAAGTGAGAGGAATTCACTCAGGCAGTCATGAATCCCTTGTGTAGTGAGGAAGGATTTATAGTCTTAGTCCTGCAGTCATTATTAAACACTCACTGGGGCTCAAACCTTCTGGTGTGACACATATGATGGAAGACACTTCAAGGGAACACAAGGTAAAATGACAGCAATAATGTCACCTATTATGAATATTTTGTTTTAATGTTTTATGAAGTGAACAATATCGTGAACAAACAGGTGTCAAGTGTTAGGATATATTTACAAAGTTCATTTTATATTCCAGGTTACATTGTAGATCCTTAATTAATGTTGCATAAACATTAGTTATTTTGGGTCGACTGTTCACACTGTTTATATCGTGTACCTCAAAATAGACCACACAATAACTTTCTTTTGGTAATTTCAGGTAACTACAGGTGCGTTAACTAATGACGAACAAGCTAATTCTGCGTTATTATTCCCTCAGTATTTAAATCTTCATCCACTGCCTAAGAAATTACTAAATTACATTCTTACCTTC
>NW_024747481.1:0-2263 GCF_018991925.1 Homarus americanus
GCTCAGGCCGGGTTCGAACTTGGCAGGGAGGTGTTCATTGTATGTAGAAGTCCGCTATTATTCAGCTACAATGAAATACACATATGTACATTAGGATAACGGGTAATCCCCATTAGAGGTTCACGGCGCCCAAGTTCGTTGAACAGGCTTTGTGTGAAATATAACAGAGTCTACGACTGATTTTGCATCCCAGATCCAGAAGTACCGTCACATCAGTCGGGTCAATCCGCCGGGTCTCAACCCAGCGGTGGCGTCATTGCACGTAGAAGTCCGCGCTTTATTGGGCTAATGAAATACATACGTATCCTCTTGTTTCAGCCTGACAGTAAAAACGTTACCTGACCACCACGGACAACGGTAACCTATTAGAGGTCCACTGCGCCATAATCTCGTTGAACAGGCTTTGTGTGAAATATAACAGAGTCTAGGACTGCTATTAGTATACCAGTCCAGAAGTAGCGCTCCCCGGTCACAGCCGTAGCCCGTGGCCGGGTTCGAATCCTGGCCGCGGTGGCGTTGTTCATTGTATGTAGAAGTCCCGCGGCTTTTATTGAGCTAATGAAATACATATGAACCCCTGTTTCGACCCGATTTGAAAAACGTTACCTGACCACGATGTGATACGGTAATCCCCATCCGAGTTCACAGGCGCTAAGGTCGTTGAACAGGCTTTGTGTGAAATATAACAGAGTCTAGGACCGGTCCAGAAGCGCCCCGGTCACAGTCAGGCCCAGTCGCTGGTTCAAACCCGCCGTGGTGCCCATTGTATGTAGGTCCGCCCCGCTGGCTAATGAAATACATATGGATCCTCGTGTTTCAAAGCCGGATTTGGCAAAACGTTCCTCTGACCACCTACGTGATACGGGTAGTCCCCATTAGAGGTTCACGGCGCCATAAGCTCGTTGAACAGGCTTTGTGTGAAATATAACAGAGTTACGACTGCTTTTAGTATCCTGGTGGTCCAGAGGTAGCGTTCTCCGGTCACAGTCATGGGCACGTGGGCCGTGGGTTCGAATCCTGGCGGGGTGAGGTGTTCATTGTATGTAGAAGTCCGCGTGCTTTATTGGGCTAATGAAATATATATGGATCCTCGTGTTTCAAAGCCGGATTTGGTGAAACGTTCCTCTGACCACCTACGTGATGCGGGTAGTCCCCATTAGAGGTTCACGGCGCCATAAGCTCGTTGAACAGGCTTTGTGTGAAATATAAAAGAGTTACGACTGCTTTTAGTATACTGGTGGTCCAGAGGTAGCGTTCGCCGGTCACAGTCGTGGGTTCCTGGGCCGTGGGTTCGAATCTTGGTGGGGTGGCGCGTTCATTGTATGTAGAAGTCCGCGTTCTTTATTGGGCTAATGAAATATATATGGATCCTCTTGTTTCGAAGCCGGATTTGGTAAAACGTTACTCTGACCACCTACGTGATACGGGTAATCCCCATTAGTGGTTCACGGCGCCATAAGCTCGTTGAACAGGCATTGTGTGAAATATAACAGAGTCTAGGACTGCTTTTAGTATCCTGGTAGTCCAGAGGTAGCGTTCTCCAGTCACAGTCATGGGCTCGTGGGCCGTGGGTTCAAATCCTGGCGGGGTGAGGTGTTCATTGTATGTAGAAGTCTGCGTGCTTTATTGGGCTAATGAAATATATATGGATCCTCGTGTTTCGAAGCCCGATTTGGTAAAACGTTACTCTGACCACCTACGTGATACGGGTAGTCCCCATTAGAGGTTCACGGCGCCATAAGCTCTTTGAACAGGCTTTGTGTGAAATATAACAGAGTCTAGGACTGCTTTTAGTATCCTGGTGGTCCAGAGGTAGCGTTCTCCAGTCACAGTCATGGGCTCGTGGGCCGTGGGTTCGAATCCTGGCGGGGTGAGGTGTTCATTGTATGTAGATGTCCGCTTGCTTTTTTGGGCTAATGAAATACATATGGATCCTCCTGTTTCGAAGCCGGATTTGGTAAAACGCTACTCTGACCACCTACGTGATACGGGTAGTCCCCATTAGAGGTTCACGGCGCCATAAGGTCGTTGAACAGGCTTTGTGTGAAATATAACAGAGTCTAAGACTGCTTTTAGTATCCTGGTGGTCCAGAAGTAGCGTTCCCCGGTCACAGTCGTGGGCTCGTGGGCCGTGGGTTCGAATCCTGGCGGGGTGGCGTGTTCATTGTATGTAGAAGTCAGCATGCTTTATTGGGCTAATGAAATACATATGGATCCTCGTGTTTCGAAGCCAGCAATACGTAACCGAACGAAGCACATCGAT
>NW_024747482.1:0-7346 GCF_018991925.1 Homarus americanus
GCTTTCACCTGCTGCCATCTGTAACCTGCCTTCACTTGTTCATGTGCTGCCTTCACCTCTTTGACATTGCCTTCACCTGCTGCAGCTATCTAACATATTCACGTGCTGCCTTTTTATCTGCCCATCGCCTGCTGCCTTCCCCACTGCCAGCACCCTACTGCGCTTTCACCTGCTGCCTTTCCTGCGCAGCCACCTGCTTGCGCCCGTCCTGCTGCGGCACATCTGCTGCCCATCACCTGCTGCCTTCCCCTGCTGCCTTTCTGCTTTCACCTAACGCGCCGCCTGCCTTCACCTGCTGCGTTGTCCCTTAACGCGGCTTTATCTGCTGCCATCACCTGCCCTTCCCCTGCTGCCTTTCCCTACTGCTTTCACCTGCTGCCTTTCACTGCTGCTTTCACCTGCTGCCTTGTCCTGCTGCCTTGCCTTACTGCCTTCACCTGTTGCATTTACCTTCTGCATTCATCTGATCATGTTGTCAGCCACCAAGTAACAGGTGTAGTCTGTTCCAGTTACCATGTTGTCAGCCACCAAGAAACAGGTGTAGTCTGTTCCAGTTACCATGTTGTCAGCCACCAAGAAACAGGTGTTTGTCTGGTCCAGTTACCATGTTGTCAGCCACCAAGTAACAAGGTGTTGTCTGGTCAGTTACCATGTTGTCAGCCACCAAAGAAACAGAACCAGTCTGTTTCCAGTTACCATGTTGTCAGCCAAGAAACGGAGGTGTAGTCTGTTCCGGTTGCCATGTTGTCGGCCACCAAGTAACAGGTGTTGTGGTCCAGTTCTGTGTTGTCAGCCACCAAGTAACAAGATTGTTGTCTGGTCCAGTTACTGTTGTCAGCCGCAAGAACAGGTGTAGTCTGTTCAATGATTTACCATGTTGTGTCAGCCGCAAGTAACAAGGTGTCTGGTCCAGTTACCATGTTGTGGCCACCCAAGAAACAGGTGTAGTCTGTTCCAGTTACCCGTATTTGTCATCAGCCACCGAAACAGTGTTGTCTGGTCCAGTTACATGTTGGCCAGCCACCAAGTAACAAGGTGTTTATCTGGTCCAGTTACCCATGTTGTCAGCCGCAAGAAACAGGTGTAGTCACCATTCCGTTTTGTAAATGTACCAGAAACGGGTGTAGTCTGTTTCCCGGATTACTATGTTGTCAGCCACCCAAGTAACAAGGTGTTGTCTGGTCAGTTACCATGTTGTCAGCCACCAAGAAACAGGTGTAGTCTGTTCCAGTTACCATGTTGTCAGCCACCAAGAAACAGGTGTAGTCTGTTCCAGTTACTATGTTGTCAGCCACCAAGTAACAAGGTGTTGTCTGGTCCAGTTACCATGTTGTCAGCCACCAAGAAACAGGTGTAGTCTGTTCCAGTTACCATGTTGTCAGCCACCAAGTAACAGGTGTTGTCTGGTCCAGTTACCATGTTGTCAGCCACCAAGAAACAGGTGTAGTCTGTTCCAGTTACCATGTTGTCAGCCACCAAGTAACAGGTGTTGTCTGGTCCAGTTACCATGTTGTCATACCCAGAAGAAGTAACAGGTGTTGTCTGATCCAGTTACTTATGACATCAGCCACCAAGTAGCCCAGGTGTTGTCTGGTCCAGTAACCATGTTGTCAACCGCAAAGTAACCCAGGTGTTTGTCTGGTCCGGTGCCATGTTGTCAGCCTGCCAAGTAACAGGTGTTGTCTGGTCCAGGTTACCGTATTTGTCAGCCAATAAGTAACAGGTGTTTGTCTGGTCAAGATTGCCATGTTGTCAGCCACCCAAGTAACAAGGTGTTGTCTGGTCAGTTACCTGTTGTCGGCCACCAAGTAACAGGTGTTTGTCTGGTCGGTTACCATGTTGTCGTACAGAAACAGGTGTTGTACTGGTCCGGTTACTGTGTTGTTAGCCACTAAGTAACAGGTGTTGTCTGGTCAGTTACCATGTTGTCAGCCACCAAGTAACAGGTGTAGTCTGTTCCAGTTACCATGTTGTCAGCCACCAAGTAACAGGTGTTGTCTGGTCCAGTTACCATGTTGTCAGCCACCAAGTAACAGGTGTTGTCTGGTCCAGTTACCATGTTGTTAGCCACTAAGTAACAGGTGTTGTCTGGTCCAGTTACCATGTTGTCAGCCACCAAGTAACAGGTGTAGTCTGTTCCAGTTACCATGTTGTCAGCCACCAAGTAACAGGTGTTGTCTGGTCCAGTTACCATGTTGTCAGCCACCAAGTAACAGGTGTTGTCTGGTCCAGTTACCATGTTGTTAGCCACTAGTAACCCAGGTGTTGTCGGTTACCATGTTGTCAGCCACCAAGTAACAGGTGTAGTCTGTTCCGGGGTTACCTATGTTGTCAGCCAGCCACCGTGCCAGGTGCTGTCTGGTCCGAGATTACCATGTTGTCAGCCACCAAGTAACAGGTGTCTGGTCAGTTACCATGTTGTCAGCCACCAAGTAAGGTGTTTAATGGTCCAGTTACCATGTTTGTCAGCCACCAAGGGAAACAGGTGTAGTCTGTTCCAGTTACCATGTTGTCCAGCCACCAAAACCAACAGGTGTTGTCTGGTTGATTACCATGTTGTCAGCCACCAAGAAACAGGTGTAGTCTGTTCGGATTACCATGTTGTCAGCCACCAATGAATTTAGTGGTGTCTAAACCAGTTAACATGGCACATCAGCCACCAATGAATCAAATGATGTCTGGTTCAGTTAACATGTTGTCAGCCACCAAGTAACAGGTGTTGTCTGGTCCAGTTACCATGTTGTCAGCCACCAAGAAACAGGTGTTGTCTGGTCCAGTTACCATGTTGTCAGCCACCAAGAAACAGGTGTAGTCTGTTCCAGTTACTATGTTGTCAGCCACCAAGTAACAAGGTGTTGTCTGGTCCAGTTACCATGTTGTCAGCCACCAAGAAACAGGTGTAGTCTGTTCCAGTTACCATGTTGTCAGCCACCAAGTAACAGGTGTTGTCTGGTCCAGTTACCATGTTGTCAGCCACCAAGAAACAGGTGTAGTCTGTTCCAGTTACCATGTTGTCAGCCACCAAGTAACAGGTGTTGTCTGGTCCAGTTACCATGTTGTCAGCCATCAAGAAACAGGTGTTATCAGGAAGTGTCATTGAGAGAGTTGTCAATGGCACTTCAGTTATGTCGTATCAGACAAGTAAGTTGAATTGTCACTAAGACCGAGATATGAAAAGCAAAGAGGAATAATGAGCTGATGGTATCAAGGGAGGCGAAGTCAAACCACAAGAGATTCTTTCAAATGTATTAAACTAAAACACGAAAAAAGATTGGATCAATACAGTCAGATACCGGCGAGCTAACTGATAACGACGGAGAAGTGAGCAATAATCTGAATAAATATTTTTCAACAATTATCACCACCGAAAATTTAAACATGATACCAGAGGCACAGACTATCTACAGAGATAGTGAAGAAAATAGATTAAGCGAGATAGTAGTGACTGGTAACAACGTCAGTAAGCAAATAGATAACACTGGTCAACAGCCAAAATGGTTCACATATGAGATCATGCTCACACAACTAATTTCATATTGCTGAATTCGAATCTGATATTTGTTTTGTTCTATCAGACCAGGTTTTATAAAAAAATCAATAGGTACAAATATTTAATATTCCATCACGTGTCGTGCAAAAGATGAGATTATCTCATGTGACTGTGCTTTCATGACTAATTTCATATTAATGAATATTAATTGGATGTTTCATTCTACCATCAGACCTACTTTCTTAAAGAATAAAAAAAATAGTAAATATAGTAACATTATCGCGTCATGCAAGATAGAATTTTAAACCCATCACAGATAAGCTCATAAAAAATTGTACCAAAAAACATAAGTTCAAATCCTTTATAATGACAAAATATGAAGTTCTAAAAGTGCTTCTGAACTTTACTCTTTCTCTTGTACAGCTTGCTCTCTTCTCGTTGCAGTGTCCAGCAATAGTCGCCCATCATGTTAGGACTCAATTGTCCCTGATATCTGTTCTCCATTATGGCGATATCTTGATGAAATCTTTCGCCGTGTTCATCACTAACGTCTCCAAGGTTACCTGGGAAAAATTCAATATGAGAGTGGAAAAAATGCAATTTCAAGGACATCCTTGCTCCCAATGCATGATAATTCTGAAGCATGGTTGTTACGATTTCTTTGTAGTTGTCAGCACGATAGTTTCAAAGAAAATTCTTTGACACATTGACAAATGATTCCCATGCTTTTTTCTCCAGTGGGTTCAATGTTTTGGTGAATTCGCTATCATTAACTAGTATACGAATTTGTGGTCCATTCAAGACACCTGCTTTCAACTTGGCTTTGGAAACCACACCACCTAGTTTCTGAGATAAGTATAGAGTCCCAACACCGAATTGATCCATAGCTTTGATGAAATTTTTAGCCAAACCGAGCTTTAGATGCAGTGGAGGCAAAAATATCTTTTCTGGATCTACAAGCGGATTGTGAGCACAGTTAAACCTTCCAGGCGCATCTCTTTGGTCTTGTCGGCCAATCCTTTCTCACATAGTGCTCTGCATCAGCTCTGCTGTTCCACAAGCACAAAAAGCACATGTGCTTTGTGTAGCCACTCTGAAGGCCCAGTAGTAAACTGATGACTTTGAGATCGCCACATATCTTCCACTGGTGTTTCTCATACTCTATAGCGGCCAACAGAATTTTCATTGTTTCATAGCTCTCAGTCATTTTTGTTGCATGTGCTATTGGGACAGATGGAAGCCGATTGCCATTGTGTAAAAGAACAGCTTTCAGAGAGTCTTTTCCTGAGTCTATAAACAGCCTCCAATCCTCTGTCTTGTATGTTTCAGACTTGCAGAGTTGTTGCATGAGAGATACTGCGTCCTCGCAATAACAAAGGTTATTTGCCATCTTGAAAAATGCAGACAGCTGTCTATGTCGGTAACGCGCTGTAGTGATATGCACTCCATCTTCTAGCAGGTTACGCTGCTTTAGTCTGAATCCCAAAACTTCAGCCTTTTCTTTTGACAAGTTTAGGTCCCTGATGAGATCATGAAGCGCTTCTTGAGTAAATAGTTTAGGCCTGGTATTTTCAGAGTCATCCTGGTAGTCGTTTTCCATTGAGGTAGAGGTAGAATCGGAATCACTCAATTCTTGTTCAGTCGGTGGATTTGGGACTGGAAGTTCAGCACTGTGCGGTACTGGTCGGATTGCAGAAACAATATTGGGGTACTGTACCTTGCCTCGTGTCTTGATTTTTATTCCCTTAATATTTGTGAGACAGAAGTAGCAGTCACTACTGTGGTCTTTAGGTTCACGCCATATCATTGGTACAGCAAACGGCATTCCTGAACTTCGTTTACCACACATCCACTCGCTCAGGTGGTTAACACAAGACTTACAGGCTACATGAGGTGCCCATTTCTTGTCTTGGTCACCCAAATGACATTTGAAGTAACTTTTGTAGTTCAGTCGAACAGCTTTTGTGATTGGTTTCTTGAGGCTACCAGGAGTGAAGGCACCACATATGTAGCCAAAACTGTCAGCACCGTTCACACACTTGCGACGTTCCATGTTTTGTTAATTTCAGAGTAATTACAAATCATGCAGGTGTAGATATGCAATATCATGAATCAGCAAACTGAAACAAACAAAAAAGCACAAATCAGGACAAAATAATTGCATAAGTGGAGCCAATGAGCATATAAATTACTGTATGAATAGCATGGTACACTAAATATATAGATATGCTGGTTCTGGAAAACTGAGCCTGATACAGCTATACGAATGTCATAATTGAGTTCAGCACATACAATTACACTAGAATCAGACTGTTTTAATCCAGAACCATGAGAATTTTTTTTATGTTGACCAGTGTAAGCTGAAGCCTAATAAGTCGCCAAGTCCCGATGAATTATTTGCCAGAGTATTAAAGGAATGTAAGGACGAGCTTAGTATGCCATTAGCAAATTTGTTTAAAATGTCCTTAAAAACGGGTGTAGTACCAGAATCCTGGAGGATAGCGAATGTAATACAGATTTCCAAGAAGGGAGATAGAGCACTTTCCCCTAACTACCGTCCAATCAGTTTAACATCAATTGTAGGCAAATTACTGGAAGCAATAATTTCAAACTCTATTCGAAATCACCTGGAGAAGTTGATCAACGATTCCCAACATGGCTTCACAAGCGGGCGTTCATGTCTAGCTAATCTATTAACATTCTTTTCAGCTGTTTTCGAATCAGTGGACGAGGGGCACAACTATGATATGGTATATCTTGACTTTAGTATAGCCTTTGGCAGAGTCCCACACGAAAGACTAATAAGAAAAGTGGAGGCTCGTGGGATTGGAGGAGGTATTCTAAAATGGATAAGTGAGTGGCTACAGGACAGGAAACACCGAGTGAGCTTTAACGGCACTAAATCATATTGGATTAATGTCACTAATATCCCAAGGCTCAGTACTTGAACCAATATTATTTATTATATACATAAACGACATAGATATCGGCATAGACAGCAACATAAGTAAATTTGCTGATGACACTAAAATAGGGCGTGTAATTAAATCTGACGAGGACTCGGCAAAACTACAGGAAGACAAACAAATTTTTCGAATGGTCTGAAAATGGCAGATGAAATTCAGTGTGGACAAATGGAAGGCACTTAAGCCAGCCCACATGATCGAGCAGTGCCCGGCGGGCACGAGCTAAATGCCAGTTATCGGGCAAAATTGGCGGACAAACCATCGGAGTGCCCGTGCCTGTCGTTGAGTGAAACCATGGTCGGCCTGCCTGGTGGTTTGCTGCCGGATATGGAGCGAATGAGGACATTCGTGTGTTCTTCGTTCCTGCCGCTCTCCTCACTCTAGTCCCATAGCTTCCTGTTTATGCATATCATAATTCTAACATTATACAATGAATTTTTATGGACTACAAATCTCACCTGCAAGTAATCTTCCTTGAGTACTTCATACATGGCTTGACAAGTTGCAGGTATTATGGAAGACAAACTTTGTTTTGATATCCTCGTTCTATACTGAAGTGACGTGTAGGTGCACCCAGTTGAAAGATATTTGAGCTTTGCCTCAAGACGAGCCTCTACAGATGTACTCTCCCTCATATTGGTATCCTGTTTTTTTATATATGGTTTCACTTTCGCTAGAAGTTTGTAAAAGGTGTTGGGGTCCATTCTCATGTAATTGGTGAAGTCTAGCTCATGTCCATCTTGCAGTTCACGTAAAATCGTGGTACGACTTCCCAATACTTTTCTTCGACCTAACCACTCTTTGCACCATTCCCTTTTCTGCATTTGGTTCATCTTTTTGCACATAGCAGCAATTATTATAGTACACAACGCTATGCTCTTCGCTTTAAC
>NW_024747483.1:0-11909 GCF_018991925.1 Homarus americanus
AAGGAAAATGGGAAATTTTTATCATAAATGGGAAATATCGACTTTCCGGGAAAAAGTTTTAGATAACCAACTTTCCTAAAAATAGATATCATAGAAAACGGAAATTTGTATAAGAAATAATGGGAAATATCGACTTTCCGGGAAAGTTGAAGTTAGATAACCAAATTTGCCGAAAATAGATTATCAAAGAAAAACGGGAAATTTGTATCATAAAAATTGGAAATATCTACTTTCCGGGAAAGTTATTAGATAAACCAACGGTTGGAAAATAGATTATCATAGAAAACGGGAAATTTGTATCATAAAAAATGGGAAATATCTACTTTCCGGGAAAGTTAGGTTAGATAACCAAATTTGCCGAAAATAGATTATCATAGAAACGGAAATTTGTATCATAAAATGGGAAATATCTACTTTTCCGGGAAAGTTGATAGATAACCAAATTTGCCGAACAGATTATCATAGAAAACGGGAAATTTGTATCATAAAATGGGAAATATCTACTTTCCGGAAAGTTTTAGATAACCAACTTTCCCGAAAAATAGATTATCATAGAAACGGGAAATTTGTATTCCATAAAATGGGAAATATCGACTTCCGAAAGTTGGTTAGATAAATCCAAATTTTCCGAAAATAGATTATCATAGAAAACGGAAATTTGTATCATAAAAATGGAATATCGACTTTTCCGGGTAAAAGTTTTAGATAAACCAACTTTCCGGAAAATAGATTATCATAGAAAACGGGAAATTTGTATCATAAAAAATGGGAAATATCGACTTTCCGGGAAAGTTAGTTAGATAACCAAATTGTCGTGAAAATAGATTAATAGAAAACGGGAAATTTATCATAAAAATGGGAAATATCTACTTTCCGGGAAAGTTAAGGATTACCAACTTTGCCGAAAATAGATTATCATAGAAAACGGGAAATTTGTATCATAAAAAATTGAAATATCTACTTTCCGGGAAAGTTGGTTAGATAACCAAATTTGCCGAAAATAGATTTATCACAGAAAACGAAATTTGTATCATAAAAAATGGGAAATTCACTTTCCGGGAAAGTTGAGTTAGATCCAACTTTGCCGAAAATAATTATCATAGAAAACGGGAATTTGTATCATAAAAATGGGAAATATCTACTTTCCGGGAAAGTTGGTTAGATTACAAATTTGCCGAAAATAGATTATCATAGAAAACGGGAAATTTGTATCATAAAAATGGGTTAAGGTTTGATATCAATTCCCGAAAATATCATCATAGAAAACGGAAATTTGTATCATAAAATGGGGAAATATCTACTTTTCCGGGGAAAGTTTTAGATAAACAACTTTCCCGAAAATAGATTATCATAGAAAACGAAATTTGTATCATAAAAATGGGAAATATCTACTTTCGGGAAAGTTTTTAGATAAACAACTTTCCCGAAAATAGATTATCATAGAAAACGGGAAATTTGTATCATAAAAAATGGGAAATATCTACTTTCCGGAAAGTTGAAGTTAGATAAACCTTTGCTTGAAAAATAGATTATCATAGAAAACGGAAATTTGTATCATAAAAAATGAAAATATCTATTTCCGGGAAAGTTGGTTATATTACCAAATTTTAGGAAGATAGATTATCATAGAAAACGGGAAATTTGTATCATAAAAAATGGGAAATATCTACTTTCCGGAAAGTTGGTTAGATAACCAAATTTTCCGAAAATAGATTATCATAGAAAACGGAAAATTTGTATCATAAAAATGGGAAATATTTACTTTCCGGGAAAGTTAGTTAGATTACCAAATTTGCTTAAAATAGATTATCATAGAAAACGGGAAATTTGTATCATAAAAATGTAAAATATCTACTTTCCGCGAAAGTTTTAGATAACCAACTTCCTGAAAATTGGATTATCATAGAAAAACGGGAAATTTGTATCATAAAAATGGGAATATCTACTTTCCGCGAAAGTTTTGATAAATAACTTTCCGAAAATAGATTTCATAGAAAACGGGAATTTATCATAAAAAATGGGAAATATCGACTTTCCTGAAAATAGATTATCATAGAAAACGGGAAATTTGTATCATAAAAATGGGAATATCTAATTTCCGCGAAAGTTGGTTAGATAAACAACTTTCCCGAAAGATTATCATAGAAAAACGGGAAATTTTTATCATAAAAATGGAAAACATCTACTTCTCCGGAAAGTTATTATTCCAATTTTTCCGAAATAGATTATCATAGATTTCGGGAAATTTGTATCATAAAAAGTGGGGGAATATCTATTTTCCGGAAAGTTGGGGAAATATACCTAATTTTGCAAAAAGTAGATTATATCATAGAAAAGGAAATTTAGTATACATAAAAAATGGGAAATATCTTCTTCCGGGAAAGTTATTAGATAACCAAATTTTCCGAAAATAGATTATCATAGAAAACGGGAAATTTGTATCATAAAAAATGGGAAATATCTACTTTCCGGGAAAGTTATAGATAACCAATCCTCTGAAAAATAGATTATCATAGAAAACGAAATTTGTATCAAAAAAAAATGGGAAATATCTACTTCTTTCCGCGAAAGTTTGTTATTAGATAAACAACTTTCCCGGAAAATAGATTATCATAGAAAACGGAAATTTGTATCATAAAAAATGGGAAATATCTACTTTCTCCGGGAAAGTTGGTTATTCACTTTCCGAAAAGTAGATAGATTTTCTACTTTTCGGGAGGATTATCGATTTTTTTGGGAATATTTCGAATTTTGGGGGAATATACCTATATGAAGCAGATTATCATAGAAAACGGGAAATTTGTATCACAAAACATGGGGAAATATCTACTTTCCGGGAAAGTTGGTTAGATAACCAATTTTTCCGAAAATAGATTATCATAGAAAACGGAAATTTGTATCATAAAAATGGGAAATATCTACTTCCGAAAGTTGTTAGATAACCAAATTTGCTGAAAATAGATTATCATAGAAAACGGGAAATTTGTATCATAAAAATGAGAAATATCTACTTTCCGCGAAAGTTGTAGTTAGATAAACAACTTTTCCCCGAAAAATAGATTATCATAGAAACGAAATTTGTATCATAAAAATGGGAAATATCTACTTTCCGGGAAGTTGGTTAGATAAACCAAATTTGCCGAAAATAGATTATCATAGAAACGGGAAATTTGTATCATAAAAATGAAATATCTACTTTCCGCGAAAGTTGAGTTAGATAAAACAACTTTCTGAAAATAGATTATCATAGAAATTGGGAAATTTGCTATAGAAAATGGAAATATCTACTTTCTGTGAAAGTTGTTAGATAACCAAATTTGCTGAAAATAGATTATCATAGAAAACGGGAATTTTATCATAAAAATGGGAAATATCTACTTTCTCTCGAAAATAGATTATCATGAAAACGGAATTTGTATCATAAAAAATGGGAATATGTATTTCCGGGAAAGTTATTAGATAAATCAAATTTGCCGAAATAGTTATCATAGAAAACGGGAATTTGTATCATGGTGGGAAATATCTACTTTCCGCGAAAGTTGATAGATAAACAACTTTCCTGAAAATAGATTATCATAGAAAACGGAAATTTGTATCATAAAAATGGAAATATCTATCGGGAAAGTTGGTAATTCACTTTCCTGAAAAGTGATAGATTTTCTACTTCAGTAGATTATCGATTTTCGAGGAATAGATTGAATTTTGGGGAAGACATAATTTTATGGGTAGATTATCATAGAAAACGGGAAATTTGTATCACAAAAAAATGGGAAATATCTACTTTCCGAAAGTTATTAGATAAACCAAATTTTTCCGAAAATAGATTATCATAGAAAAACGGGAAATTTGTATCATAAAAAATGGGAAATATCTACTTTTCCGGAAAGTTGGTTAGATAAACCAAATTTGCTTGAAAATAGATTATCATAGAAAACGGGGAAATTTGTAATTACAAAAATGGGAAATATCTACTCTTTGGGAAAGTTATTAGATAAACAACTTTCCCGGAAAATAGATTATCATAGAAAACGGGAAATTTGTATCATAAAAATGGGAAATATCTACTTTCCGGGAAAGTTATAGATAAACCAAATTTGCTGGAAAATAGATTATCATAGAAAACGGGAAATTTGTATCATAAAAAATGGGAAATATCTACTTTCCATGAAGAGTTAGATAAACAACTTTCCCGCAACAGATTATCAAAGAAAACGGTAAATTTGTATCATAAAAATGAAAATATCTATTCAGTTATATCTACCGTAAGTAGATTTTTCAGAAAAGATTATCATTTGGGAATAGATTGAATTTAAAACATTAATTCTTGCGAAGTAGATTATCATAAAACGAAATTGTATCATCAAAATGGAAATATTCAGAAAGGATAACCAATAATAAGAACATCATAGAAAACGGAATTGTATCAAAAAATGGGAATATCTACTTCCCGAAAGTTGAGATAAAACAACTTTCGAAAATAGATTATCATAGAAAACGAAATTGTATCATAATAAATGGATTTCCGGAAAGTTGGTTTGATAACCAAATGGAAAATAGATTATCATAGCAATGAAATTTTGGTATCAAAAAGGAAATATCTACTTTCCAAGAAAGTTGAAATAGATAAACAACTTTCCGGAAAATAGATTAACAGAAAACGGAATTGTATCATAAAATGGTATTATCTCTTCCGAAAGTTAAGCCTACTTTCTGAAGTAGATAGATTTTTTACTTTTAGGAAAGTAGATACGATTTGGGAATAGATTAAATTTTGGGAAGTATACTAATTTTATAAGTAGATTATAAATGGGAAATTTGGTATCACAATGGAAATATCTACTTCCTGGAAAGTTATGATAAACCAACTTCAAAAGTATCAGAAAAGGGAATTGTATCATAAAAATGGAAATATCTATCGGAAATAATAGATAACCAAATGTTTAAAATAGATCAGAAAAACGGAAATTTAGACCATAAAATGGGAAATATCTATTTCCTTGAAAGTTGAAATAGAGATAAACAACTTTCCTGAAAATAGATTATCATAGAAAACGGGAAATTTGTATAAAATGGAAATATCTACTTTCCGAAGTTTGATAAACCAAATTTGCTGAAAAATAGATTATTACAGCAAAATGAAATTTGTATCATAAAAATGGGAAATATCTACTTTCAAAGTTGAGTTAGATAAACAACTTCTTCAAAGATTATCAGAAAACGGAATTTGTATCACAAAAATGGGAAATATTCACTTTCCGAAAGATCTCATTTTCCGAAAAGTAGATAGATTTTCTATTTTTAAAGTAGATTATCGATTTTTGGGGAATAGATTTTCGAATTTTGAAATATTACCTAATTTTGCGAAGTAGATTATCGTAGAAAACGGAAATTTGTATCAAAAAATGGAAAGATTTACTTTCAAGTTGGAGTTGACAACCAAATTCAAAATAGATTATCATAGTACGGAAATTTGTATCATAAAACGAAATATCTACTTTCCGAAAGTTGAGATAACCAATGCTGAAAAATATCATAGAAACGGAAAATTTGTATCATAAAAATGGGAAATATTCATCTTGAAAGTAGATAAAATAACTTTCCCGAAAATAGATTATCGTAAAACGGGAAATTTGTATCATGGAAACATTCCACCGAAAGGTTGATAAACCAAGCTTGTAGAAAATAGATTATCAGAAAAACGGAAATTTGTATCATAAAAATGGGATTTTCAATATCTTCGCAAATGGTTAGATAAACAACTTTCCCTGAAAATAGATTATCATAGAAATTAAATTTGTATCATAAAAATGTGTAAATATCTACTTTCCGGAAAGTTGGTTATTCACTTTCCGAAAAGTAGATAGATTTTCTACTGAAAGTAGATTATCGATTTTCTAGATTTTAAAATTTTGGGGAAATATTACCCTAATTTGTGTGTAGATTATCAGAAAAAGGAATGGTATCACAAAAAATGAAATATCTTCTTTCCGGAAAAGGTATATAGAAACCAAATTTTCCAAAAATAGTTAATATAGAAAACGAAATTTATCAAAAAATGGGAATACCAGAAAGAAGGATAAATTCGCTCTACGAAAGATTATCATAGAAAACGAAAATTTGTATCATAAAAATAAATATCTACTTTCCAAGAAAGTTGGTTAGATAAACAACTTTCCCGAAAATAAATTATCATAGAAAACGGAAATTTGTATCATAAAATGGGAAATATCTACTTTCCGGAAAGTTGGTTATCTACTTTCCCGAAAAGTAGATAGATTTTTCAATTTCGGAAAGTAGATTATCGATTTTCGGGGAATAGATTGAATTTTGGGAAATATTACCTAATTTTGCGAAGCAGATTATCATAGAAAACGGAAATTTGTATCACAAAAACATGGGGAAATATCTACTTTCCGGAAAGTTAAGTTAGATAACCAAATTTTCCGGAAAATAGATTATCATAGAAAACGGAAATTTGTATCATAAAAATATGGGAAATATTTACTTTCCGAAAGTTGAATAGATAAACCAAATTTGCGAAAATAGATTATCAGAAACGGAAATTTGTATCATAAAAATGGGAAATATCTACTTTCCGCGAAAGTTGGTTAGGATAAACAACTTTCCCGAAAATAGATTATCATAGAAAACGGGAATTTGTATCATAAAAATGGGAAATATCTACTTTCCGGGAAGTTATTAGATAACCAAATTTGCGGAAAATAGATTATCATAGAAAACGGGAAATTTGTATCATAAAAAATGGGAAATATCTACTTCCGCGAAAGTTGGTTAGATAAACAACTTTTCCCGAAAATAGATTATCATAGAAAACGGAAATTTGTATCATAGAAAATGGGGAAATATCTACTTTCCGAAAGTTGAAGATAAACAACTTTCCCCGGAAAAATAGATTATCATAGAAAACGGGAAATTTGTATCATAAAAACAATATCTACTTTCCGGGAAAGTTAGATAACCAAATTTGCCGAAAATAGATTATCATAGAAAACGGGAAATTTGTATCATAAAAAAATGGAAATATCTACTTTCCGCGAAAGTTGAGTTAGATAAACAACTTTCCCGAAAATAGATTATCATAGACAACGGAAATTTGTATCATAAAAATGGGAAATATCTACTTTCCGGAAAGTTAAACTACTTTCGCGAAAAATAGATAGATTTTCTACTTTTCGGTGCAGATTATCGATTTTTCGGGGAATAGATTTTCGAATTTTGGGAAATATTACCTAATTTTATAAAGGAGATATCACAGAAACGAAAATTGTAATCATAAAAATGGGAAATATCTACTTTCCGGAAAGTTAGTTAGATAACCAAATTTGCTGCGAAATAGATTATCATAGAAAACGAATTTTGTAGCATAAAAAATGGGAAATAGATTATCACAGAAACGGGAAATTTGTATCATAAAAATGGAAATATCTATCGAAAGTTGGTTATCTACTTTCCCGAAAAGTAGATAGATTTTCTACTTTTCGGAAAGTAGATTATCGATTTTCGGAATAGATTTTCGAATTTTGGGGAAATATTACCTAATTTTGGAAGCAGATTATCATAGAAAACGGGAAATTTGTATCATAAAAAAAGGGAAATATCTACTTTCCGCGAAAGTTGGTTAGATAACCAAATTTGCCGAAAACAGATTATCATAGAAAACGGGAAATTTATATCATAAAAAATTGGAAATATCTACTTTCCGGGAAAGTTGGTTAGATAACCAACTTTCCCGAAAATAGATTATCATAGAAAACGGGAAATTTGTATCATAAAAAATGGGAAATATCTACTTTCCGGGAAAGTTGGTAAGATAACCAAATTTGCCGAAAATCGATTATCATAGAAAACGGGAAATTTGTATCATAAAAAATGGGAAATATCTACTTTCCGGGAAAGTTGGTTAGATTACCAAATTTGCCGAAAATAGATTATCATAGAAAACGGGAAATTTGTATCATAAAAATGGGAAATATCTACTTTCCGGGAAAGTTGGTTAGATAACCAAATTTGCCGAAAATAGATTATCATAGAAAACGGAAAATTTGTATCATAAAAAATGGGAAATATCTACTTTCCGGGAAAGTTGGTTATCTACTTTCCCGAAAAGTAGATAGATTTTCTACTTTTCGGGAAAGTAGATTATCGATTTTTCGGGGGAATAGATTTTCGAATTTTGGGGGAAATATTACCTAATTTTGCGAAGTAGATTATCATAGAAAACGGGAAATTTGTATCACAAAAAATGGGAAATATCTACTTTCCGGGAAAGTTGGTTAGATAACCAAATTTTCCGGAAATAGATTATCATAGAAAACGGGAAATTTGTATCATAAAAAATGGGAAATATCTACTTTCCGGGAAAGTTGGTTAGATAACCAAATTTGCCGAAAATAGATTATCATAGAAAACGGGAAATTTGTATCATAAAAAATGGGAAATATCTACTTTCCGCGAAAGTTGGTTAGATAAACAACTTTCCCGAAAATAGATTATCATAGAAAACGAGAAATTTGTATCATAAATAATGGGAAATATCTACTTTCCGGGAAAGTTGGTTAGATAACCAAATTTGCCGAAAATAGATTATCATAGAAAACGGGAAATTTGTATCATAAAAAATGGGAAATATCTACTTTCCGCGAAAGTTGGTTAGATAAACAACTTTCCCGAAAATAGATTATCATAGAAAACGGGAAATTTGTATCATAAAAAATGGGAAATATCTACTTTCCGGGAAAGTTGGTTATCTACTTTCCCGAAAAGTAGATAGATTTTCTACTTTTCGGGAAAGTAGATTATCGATTTTTCGGGGGAATAGATTTTCGAATTTGGGGGGAAATATTACCTAATTTTGCGAAGTAGATTATCATAGAAAACGGGAAATTTGTATCACAAAAAATGGGAAATATCTACTTTCCGGGAAAGTTGGTTAGATAACCAAATTTTCCGAAAATAGATTATCATAGAAAACGGGAAATTTGTATCATAAAAAATGGGAAATATCTACTTTCCGGGAAAGTTGGTTAGATAACCAAATTTGCCGAAAATAGATTATCATAGAAAACGGGAAATTTGTATCATAAAAAATGGGAAATATCTACTTTCCGCGAAAGTTGGTTAGATAAACAACTTTCCCGAAAATAGATTATCATAGAAAACGGGAAATTTGTATCATAAAAAATGGGAAATATCTACTTTCCGGGAAAGTTGGTTAGATAACCAAATTTGCCGAAAATAGATTATCATAGAAAACGGGAAATTTGTATCATAAAAAATGGGAAATATCTACTTTCCGGGAAAGTTGGTTAGATAACCAAATTTGCCGAAAATAGATTATCATAGAAAACGGGAAATTTGTATCATAAAAAATGGGAAATATCTACTTTCCGCGAAAGTTGGTTGTCTACTTTTCCGAAAGTAGATAGATTTTTTGCCTTTTCGGGAAAGTAGATTATCGATTTTTCGGGGGAATAGGATTTTCGAATTTTGGGGAAATATTACCTAATTTTGCGAAGTAGATTATCATAGAAAACGGGAGAATTTGTATCACAAAGATGGGAAATATCTACTTTCCGGGAAAGTTGGTTAGATAAACAACTTTCCCGTAAATAGATTATCATAGAAAACGGGAAATTTGTATCATAAAAAATGGGAAATATCTACTTTCCGGGAAAGTTGGTTATCTACTTTCCCGAAAGTGAGTAGTTTTCACTTTCGGGTAGATTGATTTTGGGAATAGATTGAATTTGGGAAATACTAATTTTTGCGAAGTAGATTATCATAGAAAATGGGAAATTTGTATCATAAAAAATGGGAAATATCTACTTTCCGCGAAAGTTGGATAGATAAACAACTTTCCCGAAAATAGATTATCATAGAAAACGGGAAATTTGTATCATAAAAAATGGGAAATATCTACTTTCCGGGAAAGTTAGTTAGATAACCAAATTTGCCGAAAATAGATTATCATAGAAAACGGGAAATTTGTATCATAAAAAATGGGAAATATCTACTTTCCGCGAAAGTTGGTTAGATAAACAACTTTCCCGAAAATAGATTATCATAGAAAACGGGAAATTTGTATCATAAAAAATGGGAAATATCTACTTTCCGGGGAAGTTGGTTAGATAACCAAATTTGCCGAAAATAGATTATCATAGAAAACGGGAAATTTGTATCATAAAAAATGGGAAATATCTACTTTCCGCGAAAGTTGGTTAGATAAACAACTTTCCCGAAAATAGATTATCATAGAAAACGGGAAATTTGTATCATAGAAAATGGGAAATATCTACTTTCCGGGAAAGTTGGTTAGATAACCAAATTTGCCGAAAATAGATTATCATAGAAAACGGGAAATTTGTATCATAAAAAATGGGAAATATCTACTTTCCGCGAAAGTTGGTTAGATAAACAACTTTCCCGAAAATAGATTATCATAGAAAACGGGAAATTTGTATCATAAAAAATGGGAAATATCTACTTTCCGGGAAGTTGGTTAGATAACCAAATTTGCCGAAAATAGATTATCATAGAAAACGGGAAATTTGTATCATAAAAAATGGGAAATATCTACTTTCCGCGAAAGTTGGTTAGATAAACAACTTTCCCGAAAATAGATTATCATAGAAAACGGGAAATTTGTATCATAAAAAATGGGAAATATCTACTTTCCGGGAAAGTTGGTTATCTACTTTCCCGAAAAGTAGATAGATTTTCTACTTTTCGGGAAAGTAGATTATCGATTTTTCGGGGGAATAGATTTTTGAATTTTGGGGGAAATATTACCTAATTTTGCGAAGTAGATTATCATAGAAAACGGGAAATTTGTATCACAAAAAATGGGAAATATCTACTTTCCGGGAAAGTTGGTTACATAACCAAATTTTCCGAAAATAGATTATCATAGAAAACGGGAAATTTGTATCATAAGAAATAGGAAATATCTACTTTACGGGAAAGTTGGTTATCTACTTTGAAAAGTAGGCTCGTTCTACTTTTTCGGGAAGAAGTAGATTATCGATTTTTCTTGGGAATAGATTTTTCGAATTTTGGGGAAATATTACCTAATTTTGCAAAATAGATTATCATAGAAAACGGGAAATTTGTATCATAAAAAATGGGAAATATCGACTTTCCGGGAAAGTTGGTTAGATAACCAAATTTGCCGAAAATAGATTATCATAGAAACGGGAAATTTGTATCATAAAAAATGGGAAATATCTACTTTCCGCGAAATTTTCTTAGATAACCAACTTTCCAGAAAATAGATTATCATAGAAAACGGGAAATTTGTATCATAAAAAATGGGAAATATCTACTTTCCGGGAAAGTTGGTTAGATAACCAAATTTGCCGAAAATAGATTATCATAGAAAACGGGAAATTTGTATCATAAAATATGGGAAATATCTACTTTCCGGGAAAGTTGGTTAGATAAACAACTTCCCGAAAATAGATTATCATAGAAAACGGGAAATTTGTATCATAAAAAATGGGAAATATCTACTTTCCGGGAAAGTTGGTTAGATAAACAACTTTCCCGAAAATAGATTATCATAGAAAACGGGAAATTTGTATCATAAAAATGGGAAATATCTACTTTCCGGGAAAGTTGTTGATCTACTTTCCCGAAAAGTAGATAGATTTTCTACTTTTCAAGTAGATTATCGATTTTTCGGGGAATAGATTGAATTTTGGGGAAATATTACCTAATTTTATGGAAGTAGATTATCATAGAAAACGGGAAATTTGTATCACAAAAATGAAATATCTACTTTCCGAAAGTTATTAGATAAACAAATTTTCCGAAAATAGATTATCATAGAAAACGGAAATTTGATCATAAAAATGGGAAATATCTACTTTCCGGAAAGTTGGTTAGATAAC